>NC_141322.1:1315000-1510000 GCF_037954235.1 Aulostomus chinensis | reverse complement strand
TGGGCGGGGCTTGTAGAGTGTGACCTAACCAGAGAATGTTGTGCTGATGTACCGCCGCTGCTCGTTATTGTTTGGCTTAATAAACCTCAGGTGAAGGGACCATAAGGTTTCCTCCTGGACATTTCAGTCATGCCAGAGGTGAAGGTACTTTGGCGAGAGACGACATGGGGTTAGCTTAGCTTTAGCTTCAGAGAGTTAGCCAGGAATTCACAAGGATGGAGCTTCTGAGAGACGAGGAGGAGGAGGAAGGAGCTCAGAGACAAACGAGACCAAGGAGTTCTGGAGAGTTCCACGTGAGACCCAAGATCATCTGGACTGTGACAACAATCATGGCGCCACCCATCAGCCAGTATTCTACAGGAGGGAGGAGTTCCACTCCCATCGTGAACTAGTTTTAGTTCTATCTTTCAATTTGTTATCTAATGGCTCTGTTTCAGCTCCTTTGTCTGCTGTAGTAAAGCCAGTATTGTAAATGTGAATATGCATCAATGAGCGGTCAGTCGAGGATAGACAAGACCAGCCACGTTAACCTGCACACACCTGAGGAGGACACGCCTACCTTCCTCTGCAGAAAAGACTGTGACAACTCGGCTGAAGGGCCCCTCTCCGATGATGTTGAACACCCCCACTTTCACCTCAAACTGAGATAGAGGTGCGATGCTGTCATTTCTGTAAATATATCTGGATGCATCAGGTGTTGCCAGCACCGACTGAATCCAGGTGCTGCTGCCAAGCGGGCGGAAAGCCACCACGTAGCCAAAGTCCTCTCCGCTCTGCTGTTCCTCTGGAACTGGCTGGGAGAGAGGAAAGTCACGCCTTACAAAACTGTGCCGAAATTCAATTGTTAGAGAAAAAAGTCAGTAATACAGAGATGTTTTTTATGTTGAATGGACGGTTGGGCCGGTGCACTGCTGGAGCATCTTCCTGTGCTGAAGGTGTCTCCCGATCCTTTACACACCTGATCCTCACCCCCGCTCTGGAGCTTCGTTTTGATTTACACAACAGGCCGAGTCAGCAGGCAGCAAATCAGAAAGGCTCTGCATTTAATTAAAAGTGATTCCACTGAAGCCAGACTGCTGTAAACACACACACGCGCGCGCGCACACACACACACACACGCACGCGCGCACACACATGCACGCGCACACACACATGCACGCATGCATGCACGCTCACATGTACGCATGCATGCACGCTCACACGCACGCATGCACGCGCGCGCACACACACACACACACACAAACACACATCAAGTTTCCCAAGATTCTCGGCTACTATGTGATTCTCTCACCTCCCACACGATGACAAGTTCTCCTCGAGCTCCACCGCCGCCGCTCACAACAAACGGTGCGAACTTGGGAACTAAAGAGGTGCAAAGCAAACTTAAATCATCCCTCATAAGAAGAGGCACAGCATTCTTTTAATTAAACCTCACTGCCCTTCTGCAGATCATCTTATTTACATAAAACAAGTTAATCACACAGGAGGGAAATCAGAGTTTTTGTTGACAGCGTTGCTGCCACCCGTGAACAGCGGCGTTATTAGCCGAGCGCCGTATGTCAGCCCTGTGTGAGAAGCACGGGAGGAAACGTGTCCCTGGTGATTCAACCAGCAGGATGCTATCGACTCAACCAACCGTCTCAAAATAGACACTTTGGCGTCATTGACATGTGCACGGGTCACGTTCGGGGTACTGACACACGAGCTCGCGATGACACTTGAGTGTTTAAAAGCTTGATTCAGTTTGCACTTGTTTAGCTTTTGAGTAGTCAAAGTACCGGCGTGAAACATGACCAGGTTTGGAATGAGGAACATCGCAGGGAGCAGCGAAGGAGAGCGAAACTAATCAAACAGTTAAATTACATTTTCCAAGTGGGGCTGATTCATTTGTTATGACGAGGAACAACAAATGGAGGGAATACCTGCTGCTCTGGTGCGAATCTGTTTTGATGGCGTGCTGGGTTCTCCGACACCAACACTGTTGATTGCCACCACCCTGAATTCATAATCCACCCAGGGGCTCAAATCTCGCACCGTTGCATGCATCATCTGTCCAGGCACAGAATCAGGAACTAGGATTAAAGAATTTAGAATTGAGACGTGTTGTTTTATGTTCTACCAGGCACATTTCACACAATCTCTCTCCAACAAATAAAAGGCAATTATCAAACCAGTGAAGTACATCAGACATCTGTAAACCTTTGAATCCTCCAGTCACAGAACACCCATGCACATTGATGCCTGCGTGTCGTGTCATCAATGCATCGAATTACTGGGCTGGCAGATTTGTTTGATTGTGACTGACATCAGTGAGCTGAGCATCGTCCTGCAGCCGTATCAGCTGGTTCCCTCGTTTCCTCTGGTTCTGTCAGTGTTGACCCAACGGCTCGCATGATGTCACCAAACAGAGGCATCACTGCGAAACGCAACGCAAATGTGTCTCCCTGATCTTGCTGTCATGGTCGCTGGAGGCCGGAATTGTAACTGAAGGACTTCATTTCTCAGGCCTTTTATCTGCAATACGGTAGCAGTCCAGCCATTTTCTATCGGCGGATCTGTTAAAGGTCAGGGGGTGGAGCCTATCCCAGCTGACCTTGGGTGAGAGGCAGGGTTCCCCCTGGACGGGTCACCAGTCCATCTCAGGGCCATCAGGAGCAGTTATGGGTTCAGTATCTTGCTCAAGGACACTTGGACATGGTCACCAGGGGAAGTGGGGATCGAACCAGCAACCCTTGGGTTGCTAGATGGCCACTCTACCTCTGAGCCATGCCGCCCCCATGGTAGTCGTATTTATCTCCTATTACAGTACTGTTGGCACTGCATAGTGTACACCATATATTACATCACTCCAAATCAAGACTGGGAGCTACGTGGGTTTCTAATCTCTCCTGTCTGGCCCTGCGCTCAGCCCTCAGAGACCAACGCAGCGGCTCTGATGGAACCGTGAGCTGAGGCTCGCCAACATGGAGGTTACAGGGGAATTAAATGAGTGAGAGACGGAGGAGAAGAGTTTCACTCAATCAGGCTTTACTGAAGATTACTGCCAAAAGTGACGTCAAAGGTCACAGGAGCCAGCAGATTCATGAGGACCTGAGACCCAGCACACACTGTCATGCTGTCGAACCTTTGACCAAAAAGGATGTCCACCCTCATTCTGAGTTTATATGAAAATCTCCTGACATTGTGACGAGTGATGACAGAAAGGCAAAGATGATCAAGACTCCAATCAGGTTGCAGCCGTGCCCAACAGCAGCAGAAGTTAAAACTTCTTCTGTTATTAGAAGTGCGACTCACTGAGTTTGACGGACGGCGCCTCTCCAGACGCGCCGTCCGTCAAACTCAACCTGACGCAAAATGTGACTCATGCTGTTTTAAAGCATCAGACTGCATGGTGAAGGGGCTCAATCCTCCATTTGTCGGTCGGTCCGAAGGCTTGCAGAAGCCTATCTCAGGAGCTCTCTGAGGGAATTCACTCCTCAGCACAAACGTCCACTTGGCCTCAAACTAAAGGTTTTGGAGGTGGGTGTTCAGGTCGGTGCGACCTGCGATACCTGCAGATTTAATTACAAACGACACAAGCATCCACTAGACAAACGATTAATTTGGCAGCGGGGGATTTGCATTCTCAGTGCACGTCTGAGTAAATTCTAACAACAGTCAGGAACACATTTCCAGATGGTTTTATATTTTGATTTCATGCTGGCAACGACCATCTAGCATGTGAGGTTGGGTGTAGTCGTAGAATAACCCTAACACCTTGTGAGCCTAACTGCTCGTCCTTCTTTGAATCGACTGATTGTTCAAAGGTGCGTTATGGCGCAAAATAAAACACATTATGGATTCCATTGTGACGTCAATGTCAGGCAGTCATTTTTGTTCTCTTGCCATATAATTCTTATATTTTCGTTATCACAGACATGAGTTGTGGCCATCAGCGAACAGTAGCCAGCAGGAAAGGTACAATCAGGCCTTCTTGGGCGTGCGCGGGGCGTGTTCCAATCAGGCACTGACATCAGCATCAGCCAGCGCTTAAGTTGTATCACAGGAGGTCACATTCACATTTACACCGTATAGAAAAATGCACACAAGCGACACTTGACAAACTTAGACAGAGGAAAATAAAAGTGACAGAATATAAAACATTGCGAGGTCAAAGGTCAATCTGGGAAGGTATTCCAGCTCAAATGAACCAGCCTTCAGCTCACGCTAACCAAATGAGCATTCCTTTGTTTGTGGAGGTGAACACACCTGTCTTCCGGTCACATGCTGCCCCCTGCTGATAGGGATCGTCAAAGGTAAAGCGCTCGTTTGCTCACACCATGAATCAGACCTTTAGCAGCAAGTACAAGCAAATATTTGCTCCATGTGTCAGAATGAGCCAAGTATGCAGCTTTTTGTAGTTCTGAACCCGCCACTCAATGAGCTCATCTTAACCTTAACACAGGCATCACCATGACCTCACACTTTCAAGGGACTCCTTGAAACTGAAGAACAGTAAAAGCAGGTGATGGTGGCGCAGCTCTTACCTGTTCTCACGGTCTGCCAGCCAATAGAGAACGGGGTCCTGGCCTGAACCATGTACATGGTCACAGGGCTGTGGTTGTCTGGTCCAGAGCTCCAGGACAGTCTCACATTACTGTCAGAGACGTCAGTCACCAGCAGGCCCTCTGGGGCGCCGGGGGGTCCTGCAGCACGGGAGACAAGGACGGACACCTCCATCAGCATCTCTCCAGCTTGGCTACATGGGAGCTACAGAGGTGCTGAGTGATTTATTACTACTTGAACTCAGAGCTCGTGGAGATACCAGAGGTTCTGTTGGGTCAGTCAATCAATATCAGTATCAATCAATACTCTGAACCCTGGGCTCAACAGGGACTCCAGGAGGCCACTGTTACACTACACACAGGTTATTACTCTGTTTTCATCAAATCACACACAGCAGCGCTGGAACCTCCGAGCCCTCAGGCAGTCATGATGGATGCATGATGGATACGAGAGCTCTATGATAAGAGATATGATGGATGCACGATACACCGATGATATATGATCATTAGTCTCTATCTTCACACTCAGCCTTCATTTTTGCCAGCACCACGGTGGTGTCGTGGCTCAGATTAAGGCCCAAAGCTCCGCCGCGTATTTGGAAGTCTTGACGGATTTTAAAAACGTTGGAGACTGCAGACTTGAAGACAGATGAACCCTATTTTTTTCTGAATTGTGAGAAGACACACATACACACACACACACGCTAATGCTAGCTGCAGCCACAATGTTAATGTTACACAATACCCAGTTGGTCCCAGTGAGCCTGGTCCCATCAGCTTTGCTGTCCCAAACTTTTTTATGTCAAATATGTTTGATGACTATGATTTTTGATTGGGGGGAACTCCCATCACACACGCTGACACATGAACATCATGTATGTAACCGTCCCACACGACAGGATCATCTGTTCTCCTGCAGCAGTCAGGAGGCAGCCAATCAGCCTGATGATCCTGTCGTGCTTCCAGATCCTGTTTCCTACCACTCCCACTGGCATGGCTCTCTCTGGGACCCTGGTGGTACTACAGCCTCCAGGACTTATTTCTGCCCTGATGTCACAATGGTGCTTTGGCTATTGGAACCTCCCAGACAACAGTTTGGCACGTCCCACCTGGGCTTCCTCACGCCGGACCGGCTCGGACCAACTGTGGCAGGTCCAACAGTTGTAAAGTGATGAAACCACTTTCGACCAGTTTAACTAGCTCTTACAAAACTCATCGCTCTAGAAATTCACACTCAAACAAAAACTGTGGGGGTAAAGTTGTCATGTTGGCCAGTGATGGTCTGTTTGTGCTGCACACAAGCAACGGGCCGTGGCTCTGATGAACCGAGTGGCTCTGTTCTACTCTCTGAACTATCATTGTTCTCTTTGCTAACAAAGAACAGAGAAGGCTGTTGTAATGGATACTCGAGGCACCAAACCACTGGAGAAGCCATGTAAGAGAGCATTTTATATTTGGCTTCAAGGATGAAACTGTGGAAGAGGAAGGCTGTGTGCTGTAAAACTGAAGAGGCTCGCAGTAACAATAGCAACCAACTGAAGTTAGGCAGCAGCGCGAGCGTACAGAAATAACAATGGCAGGGCGCTCGTCCTCAGTGATGCACCCAGAGATCTCTGGGCTGGAACTGAAATAGAGTCTATTCATGAAACCGGTCCGTCTATGAAGGAGAAGTAGGGATCACTCGAGAGCCCTCGGGCCAGCAAATGTGATGGAGTGTCAGGTGCAGGCAACATGGAGCATTTGCATACAGAGGCACTGAAATGACAAAGCTGGTGGAAAAGGTTCCAACGTGAAAGAGGGTTCTGCTGTTGAATTGGTGAACACGGTCTTCAGGATGCCTGGTTTAGTTGTGCGTTAAAACGTCAATGTATGAACTACTGTTTGTGTTGAAAGTATGCAATTATTACATGTCAGAAAACATAGCACTGGGACAGGTGGATTATTCTGATGTGATGTATCAACCATCACACTGTGCAGAGCACACGTCCTGTCACGAGACCAGAGCGCCAGATGCTGCTCAGGGTCACTATGATGGCGGCAGTTGGTCCTCAGATGGGTCACGAGCAGCGCCTGAACGCAGGAGCCTCAAGCTGTCCACGGATGTCCTACAATACGTCTGAACCTGCCAGTGCGAATCAGCGTGTGGGGGATGTACCCAAACATCTCCTTAGTTGACTGAGGAGGACGACGAGATCCAACCTGACACGTCGGATGGTTTGTTTCACTGAACCATGACAGAAGTCGCCCCCAGAACTTTCAGAGAATCTGTGGCAGGTGATTGGACGGCCCATCTGTCAGTCAGCGTCCGTCACAGGTTAGCGACAACCAGTCAGGTCAGAAAATGGAGGTCAACGAGATGAGCATCTATGCTCGCCTCTTCAGATATCTGTTGTCCCTCCAAGGACACTAACTGGTCCTGGTCCCCTGACCCTGTCCCTATCCCAGATGATGTTTCCGAATCTGTCTTTTTTTCCTTTTCTTCTCACCCTGTTGCGAGAGCTGACCTCTGACCTTTCAGAGTTGCCGAAATTCTATTAGACTTTATTAGTTGAAACCCACAGGCGATGATTCAACTTGTGAAAATATGAATAAATGTTTACAGAGTTCATGAGACGTTTTTGTGACTATGACTTTACACTGCGCACATAAAAAAACCTGTGGTTCACCTCTATTGAAATCCAAAAAAAGCTAAACATTTTTGTGATATTAAAATACGTGTTTAGGTAATGCAAATTTGTATTTTTGTGAATATGATTTCGACAAAATAAAATACACATTTAAGGACTGTGGATGTGCGTGAGAACAAATACAGTCCAAAATATCTTCCATTCAGGGTAACTTAGCTGCGTCTCCTACCCCAATGATGGTGGCAGTCAAACAACAATGATTCCAACAAATATCACCGATTGTTGTACGTTAGATATTCGAGGTACTGCACCGTCAGTGTTGGGACCAACGCGTCACTGCGTTATTAGTTACTGCCAAAAAAGTAACTTTGGCAGTAACTAATAATCAAACGCATTATTTCTAAAATTCAATAACTCAGTTATAGAGACTAAACGATCTGTTTATTAGTTTATTTTACGTTATTTTACTGTGTCTACTTCCTGTGGGGGGGGGGGCTTGGGGGAAGTGCAAGAGACAGGAGGAGAGTGAGTGGGGGCGTGTTTGTTTATAACAACAAGAATGTGCAAGACATCATGGCGGAACCTCGGGCGAGTTTCTTCACGTGGACGTGCGCTCACTACTTCTCCTTCGTTAAGCAGAAGGAGAAAAAATGTTTCTGTTGAATGCAACTCATGTCTCGGCACTAAGAGCCTCTCAGGGGCCGCAACAGCAGCTCTCATCTATGAAAGCATCCAGGCATCATGTTGCTGAAGCTAGCGGGTCAGGGACCGGGTCAGGGACCGGAACAGGGACCGGGTCAGGGACCGGGTCAGGGACCGGGTCAGGGACCGGAACAGATGTCGCTTCAGCCCGTGCACCTGAGTTGTTCTTTTCAACGAGGGAGTGCTACTGCTAGCCAGGCTAAAGTCAATCAATAATCAATCACTTTGAAACATCTTAGTGTTTGTAGACCACATTGCTGAGCAGAGTTCAGTTCAGTGATGAAAATGCATGTCAAGTAGGACAGAGCTCAGTGTTGACAGTTCTAAACTTTCTTTTGTAACTAAATAGTTACTTTTCATAGTAATGCTTTCCTTTTTGGTTTTAATAACTGAGTTAGTAACTGAGTTGCTTTTGAATTGCAGTCACTTGTAACTAGAACTAATTACTGTTTTGCAGTAACTAGCAAACACTAGCACAACACTGTGCACCGTACAGCTTTCCCTCAAACCAAAACACTCACATGACAAACCACAGAAGAAGCCAGTGGGTGAGGACATACCTCTGACGATTAAATCTGCTGCCGCTGACACGGTGTCTACTTCAGTGTGTACCATGCACACATACTTCCCAGAATGCTTGAGCTGAATGTTTCTCACCATCAGGTCACCTGAAAATCCCTAATAACAAAGATACATGCGTCAAACATTCTTGGAGAGGAGAAACACAACAATGAAGTCAAAAAAGGAAGCCGGGGAAAATCCTCCGAACACACAAAGGATTCCCCACAGGACTGAGACGACAGCCGAGCACAACAAATTAATTCAGTTGTACATCGTGAGGACGGCTACACACCAGAGCGGCTTCCCCACTGTATCAGTGTTTGTTGTGTTTGAACTTAACTCCTCTGAGGAAAAAGCTGTTGTGAGGTATTTTCAGAGTTGCCTTTTGCACTTTACTACTTCCCATACACACACGGAGGGTTGCTTTTTTTGACGTTATTTTTAATTCCACACAAAATGCAGGGATTTAGAAAATGTTCCTTCTGTGTTTACAAAACAAGCAAGCTGCTGTGATTATGTTCAGCGAGTTGTTGTGCTGCGACTTGGGTGGGCCTGGTGGGCTGAACCAGAGGGAGTCTAAAACTTGTAATCACAACAATTTAGGCTCCTTTTGTTCAGGGGAAATGGATTGATTGGTTCATGCAGTCAGATTAGCTCCAGGCTGCAGTAGTGACTCTTCTCACGTCTGCTCTCCAGCAGAAACACAGGAGAGCAGAGGAAGACTCCTCCACCAGTCGGCAGGCTGACTGGTGGAGGGTCAGACCAGATCAGGACAATCAGACAGGAGGTTTTGCGGTGGTTGGTGATTCTGTGGGCTGCAGCACTCCTTAGCTGACTCCATCGCTGTAATGCCAGGTTTGACCACTACGCTATCTTGACTTTAGCGCCCGGCACACTTCCTGTATCCAGGTGTCACCCACCAGCAGCACGCCATCATCAACAGCTGTACACCATGATTATAGAATCAGCAGTACTACGACTCAACAGTTTACTTATGAATATTTGCTTTTGCTTCATCACCACTGACTCAGACATGATGTCAGAGTCAGTGGGAGGATACGCTCACCTGACCTGAGTCCCAGATCCTGAGCAAACCTGAGGGCTGACCAGACAGTCTGGATCAATTTTGTCTGCCCTCCAAATCCTTTCGGGCTGTAGAGGTTAAATATTTATTTGCCCATTAAAGGAATATATTTCGTGATTTTCCTTGATTGGACAATGGTGGAAACGTTATCCGTCATATCCTGGATGGACTCCTCCCCTGACCCTAAACCTACCGCTCCAATCATCTCAAAGTGCTCCTGCCTGCTGAAGTCCATGGCCTTGCCATTGAAAAACCATTTGAAGGCGGGACTTAGAGAGGCGTCGCTGGACACCTCACATGGTAGCACGAGGCTCTCCCCCACGGTGGCGTCCAAACTCAAGGGCGGGACTGTGATCCGTGTGGGCTCTGCAGCATTGAGGAGAAGGAGGGAAATAATTACTCTTCGTAGCTGAGTATCTCTATAAAAGGCAGCCGAACGAATCAGGTAATAAAGCTTAATTTACCCAGAACAGTGAAACAGATTCTGCTATATCAGGCTAATTAAGTGACCTTAAAAAAACTTCACTTAAGAAGTAAATGCCTCTCGTAATTCAGTAATGAATAATTAAACACACTGCAATGTCACCTAGAATGATCTCTATGATTACATTATTTAAAAGCCTCAACATAAAAATGCTACTGTCGTTCAGTTCAATTTAAATGTTGTTGATGAAAGCAAACAGCCACAGACGGCTCACGCTGCCACACCAACAATAAGTCACAGCTGACGCGAGCGCCGATGACTCACACATCTGTCAGGGCAGCAGGGACGTGAAACAACTGTATGTTTCATTATCAATTTCATGCTTGAGTTACTTTTCATTTTCATTAACAAAAGTTGAGACCTGTGGAATAAAAAAGCCAAGGTGAGGGAAACCTGTGGAGGGAAAGTACCTTTCACCAGCAGAGCTCCTGTGCTGCTGGATGTTCCAAACTGGTTCTTGGCCACACACGTGTACCTGCCCCCATCAGACCTGCTGATGTTGGTGATACGCAGAGTTCCGTCCGCCATGATCGTCCGTCTGAGGAGAGACGCAAAACCGCAGATGACCCGAGATGCTCAGGTGTGCAGGATGTGATCGTGGCAGCGCTGATTTAACTTGAGGGGCTGATCTGACGTCAGTGATCCGGTCCTCCAGGGGTTACTTGGGAAACATGATCGTTTGTCTGATGATAAAAATTAGTACTGAAGTACTGTTACTTGATTCCCAGTGTACATGTCTCACCTGTAGATTTACACGAGTACTCAGAGGTGGGATAAACACACTCAAGTCACATGACTCCTTCGTGCATCAGTGTCACAATAGTCCATATTAGACAGTCGCTAACGGCTAACGGACAGCTCATCTTGTGTCTGCATCTGCATCTCATGTAATGTTCCACTACCAAACCTGCAGGCAGGACGAGCTCATACCTGATGGTGTTTCTAGGCTTGACGAACAGGCTAATTAGACTAATTCACATTTATATTTATCAAGTGGAGGAAACTCCTTTTCGATGAGCCGACGACACATAAATACCACTGACATGTCGACTTGTGCATCCCTCCACCAAGAGGAGAATATCACCTCCATGCTCGTGTATGTTTGATATGAAATACATATTCCTGATTTATAATTAAACCATTTTTAATAAAGAATAACTTCTTTATATCAAATGGTAACAGTGATTGTTTTCGATGGCAAAATATGCTTTGATATATTGCTGGTCGCTGCGGCAGAGTAAAAACTGCAAGGAATCAGCCCTCCCTGGAGTAAGTCATGTGAAACTCAAGCTGGGAGAAATTCCTTGTGTCCATGTCTGCTTCCAAGTATATACCACCAAGTCCAGCTGCCGCGGATTCAACCCTCCTGGGAGGACAGAACAGAACCGGTCCGCCATGTTTTGCTTACTGACTACTCAGCTGATAATTGAAAGAAACATGTTGATAAGAATCAAATGAACTTGCTGAGAAAATGGTCTCTCTTCTCAAGCCAATCAAACTCTTTTTTCTTCATCTATTTCATTTGGAACGAAGGCTTCAAAATCCATTCCAAAAGACTATTTTCACGCCTCAAAAGAAAACAATTATCTTAGCTGAAGCAGAACAGATTTGCTGTAGGGTCAGCACAGCCCTGACAGCGCCATAGCTTTCATGCACATATTAATGAAGTACACAGCAGGCCACGGGGCGGCCGAGCTGAGCCGGCGATAGGAGGACCAGACAGCAGACGAGATGAATGGGATGTTTACCTGCCGTCTTATCAACATTTGGAGGTTCCTACTGAAAAGTCCAATGTGAAATATGAGAGCGCACACAGAAGTATCTATGAGGTGACGTGAGAAATGTGACCGAAGCACACGGAATGTTTCACCTCCTCGCACAGGTGTGCAGAGTTACTTTTAGTGGACATATAAATTCCATTTTACGTTTGAATATGAGGAGAAAATTATGTGGATTACATTCCACTTTGATGTCGTCTTATTTTGCCACCTCACCTCTAAACGCACAAGATGGACCGTGTGGAAATGTAAATGAATAAATGTGCATAAACGAGGCAGATAATGCTCTCCCGCAGTGACCTTACAATTCAGCAAATCAAAGGGAACTGCTGTGAGCAGCCGACTTAAAAATCAAACCATCTTGTATTGGCTCCCAAGAATAAATTGTATTTGCTCGGGCTGAGCTGAGACCCACAGAGCATGCCTGACACTGGGTGCTTTACACTGATTTATTGACAAAAATATCAAACAATGAGTGATGGAGGCGCTCGGAGAACATGTCCTGAGGGGCAATGAGCTGAGAACAAATAGAAACGTAAAGAACTATCTCCTTTGGAGACAAACTCCGTTCCATGTTGTGAGTTCCTATTCCGGCCCAAATGTGCCGCCTGGGTAAACACCAGGGTTATTATTCTTCTTCCCTTTCTTTTGAGCAACCAACGAAAAACAGAATCACTAATCACGGCAGTGACGGCATGTAGGAGGAGGGCCGGCGTGTTAGGTTTTTAATATGGCCAGACATGTTGGTGGGAAAGATAAAGGAAAAGCAAAGGAAGAAGGAGCAACAGGGTTTAGATTGTCCATCAGGGAGGACAGCTCTCTCTCTCTCTCTCTCTCTCTTTTCCTGCTAATCCATCCATCCATCCATCTTCTTCCACTTATCCAGGGTCGGGTCATGGGGGCGGCAGCAGACCCAGACTTCTCTCTCCCCAGCTACTTCGTCCAGCTCCTCACTGGGGATCCCGAGGCTTTCCTCCATGGTCTCTCCAGCATGTCCCTGTGTCTTCCCTGAGGCCTACTACTGTTTGGACGTGTCCTGAACATCTCCCCAGGGAGGTGCCAGGGAGGTATCCTGACCAGATGCCTCCCTGGCACCTCATTTGACTCCTCTGGATGTGGAGGAGCAGCAGCTCTGCTACAAGCTCCTCCCAGATGGTGGAGCTTCTCACCCTGTCTCTAGGGGAGAGCCAAGCCACCCCCAGAGGAAACTCATTTCTGCCCCTTGTACCTGCGATCTAAACTGAGAGCTTGGCCTTTCGGCTCAGCTCCTTCTTCACTCCGACCGACCGATGCAGAGTCCGCATTACTGTAGACGCCGCACCAATCCGCCTGTCGATCTCACGATCCCTCTTTTCCTCACCCATGAACAAGACCCCAAGGTACTTGAACTCCTCCACCAGGGGCAGGGTCTCATCCCCTGCCTGGATATGGCACTTCAATCTTTTCAGGGCGAGAACCATGGACTTGGACTTGAAGGTGCTGATTCTCATCCTGGCCGCTTAACACTCAGCTGCAAATCGATCCAGTGAGAGCTGAAGGTCACAGCCCGATGAAGCCAGCAGGACCACATTGTCCACAAGCAGCAGAGACCTGATCCTGCAGCCACCAAACCGAAGCCCCTCAACACCTCAGCTGCACACCGAGATTCTGTCCATAAAAGTTTTGAACAGAATTGGTGACAAAGGGCCGCCCTGGCAGAGTCCAACCCTCACCAGAAACAGGTCCAACTTACTGCCAGCAATGCGGACCGAGCTCCGGCACTGGTCGTACAGGGAACAAACTGCCTGAATCAGGTGGTCTGATACCCCATACTCCCAGAGCACCCCCACAGGATTCCCAGAGGGTCACAGTCGAATGCCTTCTCCAAGTCCACAAAACACATGTATACTGGTAGGGCAAATTCCCATGCACCCTCGAGGACCATGCCAAGAGTGTAAGGCTGGTCCACAGTTCCATGACCGGAATGAAAACAATACTGCTCCTCCTGGATCCGAGGTTTGACAATCCAACACACCCTCCTCTCCAGAACCCCTGAATAGACCCTACCAGGAAGGCTGAGGAGTGTGATCCCACAATAGTTGGCACACACCCTCTGGTCCCCTTTCTTAAAATGGGGAACCGCCACCCCGGTCTTCATTGAGTGGCACCGCCCCCGATGTCCATGCGATGCTTCAGAGTCATGTCAACCAAGACAGCCCAACAGGGCCTTGAGGAACTCCAGGGGGATCTCATCCACCCCCTGGGCCCTGCTACCGAGGAGCTTTTTGACCACCTCGGCAACCTCTGCCCCAGAGATAGGAGAGCCCACCATAGAGTCCCCAGGCACTGCCTCCCCATTGGAAGACGTGTTGGTGGGATTGAGGAGGTCCTCGAAGTTTCCCCTCCACCGGTCCATAACATCTCAAGTCAAGGCAGCATACAGTCCGTACCATACCTGGTTTTGACAGTGCACTGCTTCCCTCTCCCAAGACACTGGTCCTGAATCTCTTCGAAGTCGCCCAGAAGTCGTTCTCTGGCCTCGTTGTCCCTACCCTAGGACCTGTTTGTCTTGGGTGACCCTACCAGGGGCATAAAAGCCCCCCAACAAATTTGTTCCAAAGACCATTGGGACACACAAACTCCTCCACAGCGATAAGGTGGTAGCTCAAGGAGGAGTTCCTGCTAATCACTCTTATTGTTCTAGCTCCTGCTTCAGCATCACCAACCAGCAGCAGAACTGTCAATCTCAAATGCAGAGGAAACCTGACGACTGAGACAGCTCTGGTTTGTCTCCTCTCTGTTCAGAAATACACAGTTTTCAACTTAAGTTCCCCATAGTTCACCATTATTCACCAGAGCTGAGCAGCTCGCAGCCATGCAGCGTGTTGTTGGACTAAAGTGTACACATGCATTTAAAAGTACAGTTTCAGTCACATAAAAAAAAAGGAATCTACTTTTCTAACATTTTTAACCTTGTGTCCACAACCTCAGCTTGTGTTAGCAGCTCCTGCAATGAGGAAGTGTGAGGGCGCTGAGATGGAGATGGTGTGGGTTGGTGAGTTCTCCTGGTGGGTTCAGGGGCAAGTTCAGACTGTGTTCATTTCAGACTTGCACTGAGTTATCTTTCTTTTTGACCTCAATTTCATTGAGCCCACATTCAGTGTCATTAATGACGAGTACCTGGTCAGATTCCCTCGCTGTCGGGTGCACAACATGCTGACCGAGCAGACAACAAACTGGAGACTTGCATATTCACTTTGACACTTCCACTGTTGGCTTTTATCTGAAGGAAGATATTCAGTCAAAACGTAACAAACTAAGATTGTTCTCGTGTTGTATTGTAAGATTTTCTAATTCCTGTAAGGTCACTAAAATACACAGAAAATAACAAAACAATAGAAGAGCAAAGGAACATCAGTGGCTGTGTGGGATGTAGGTATTTTAATTATTTGTTGTAATTTTGTTTTTACTAATACATTCTTGTAAATTTACTTCTTGGTAGAATGGGGCAGAGAAAACAGGATTTTATTCTTTTTGGTCCCTTTCACTCAAGATTTGAAAATGTTTTGTGTTTGTCGTATTTTGTTCTTTTTTCCTTTTGTCAATGAATAAAATAAACGATTCCATAAATAAAAGTCTATCCGCGGCCTCGTGGAGGTAAATGTATGTTTGACGCCTCTGACATTTAGAGGAGGTGCGACATGCAGCGCTTGTATGGCGGGTTTGCTCACACAAGCCTTGCTTTCCATGTCTTGTCATTTCCAGTGTTGAACGAGACAAAAAATGGGCGCTGATGAGCATAAACAGTTTTATTTTCCATCACACACCACAAACAGAATCCCCTTCCCCCTCTGGACCTGGCGGCAGGGACCTCTGCTAGCGGACTGAAGCAGATCTCCCTGTTGTTGCTAATGACCAGCGAGCTGCCGTTTACAGTGTCTAACTGTCTATTAATGTACCAGGAGCTGGACATAAAACCACAGGACTTCATTTCTTAAAGCACATTAGACCATTTGGACACGGCACAACTGTAATGTGTTTGGCAGAGCGCCCCAATGTTTGAATGGTGTCAAATTTCAATGAGAGTCAAAACACTTTTACCCACTTTAAAAAGAATAGCTGGTCCCAGAGGTGCTGGGTTTTTTGTTTGTTTGTTTTTATCGGGGCACGGAGTTTGATGGGCTCCCGGTTTAAAACTTGGTGTTCTGCTTTGTGTGTGTGTCTGTGTGTGTGTGTGTGTGTCAGGGAGAGAGGGAGTAAATATGTTAGATGCTCCAGTGCTGCTAACAGTGGGAAGTCAGTCAGAGTTTGGAGGTGCTGAGAGAGAGTTTGTAAAATTAAAGTCTTTGCAGCAGTGCAATATTCATGGTTTTTTTTTACGCACGCGCGCGCATGCGCGCGCACGCACGCACACACACACACACACACACACACACACACACACACACACACACAGAGTTCCTTGCTGTTTGCAGCTGTAAGCGCCCGAGCATGTAAGTAGCCCTGCTGGAGGATTGGTTTCTTGTGTAAACCACTGAGTGTTGTATTGTGATCAGATGAAGATCATGAAAATAAAGCGTGATTGATTAGAAAATCCGGTGTGAACGCTGCTGTCTTATTTAGTGTGTGTTTTCAGTCCAGGCTGATATCAGACGTCCATGTTAATGTGACGATCAGCCCTCGCGTCACTGCTGAACACCCTGCTGGGATCACTAGTGACTAGTGAGTGTCATCATCAGCACCCCTATTTCTCCCCTCCGACCCTCCATCCTTGCTCAGGAGTGATGCAAAATTAGATGAATTCAGATCGGAGGTGCATTGCAAAAAATGAGCTCTGATTCCGGACCAGATGTGAAAGTGGCTCACATCTGATTTGAATAGATCCGATTCAACACCGTCATGAAAAAAGAACAGATCTGAGGGGGAGCACACATTTGGGCCACTCTGAAGGGAGACCTGTCCCTGAGGGGTGTAACCACATGGTTTCGTCTGAAGTCTCATGGGCAGCCCCCCTGCAGGATCTTTATTTTACTGCCAGACTGAATGAAGACATGAGAGAACTGGGAGACCGAGAAGCTCTGAAGTTTCAAACAGCTGAATCACAGCGTACCTTCATCTTCCACTTTCTACAACAAAAATGTAGTAAAAAGCCATCATAGAAAACTACAGTTTGTTAACTGAGATCCAACATCTGTAAATGACAACAATCCTGTCTTGGAACACTGACCTCTAAAGTCCCCTTGAGTATAAATAACACTGAGACCTAGAAAAGAGGAGGAGAGCGACAGCTGGAACAGATGTGGTCCTGAGCGAGAGCAGCAGAGCGTTCACATCGCCTACCTCGCGCTGTCCTTTAGCTGTTCGCCCGCCCTCCACCAGGAGATGGCGGCTCTAGGGGAAGCATGGGGGCGACACTCCAGGACCACCTCGCCCCCCCTCTGGATGACCGTGGACTTCTTCACGGGACGCTGGCTGAAGTCAGGCGGGGAAGCTGGGGAGCACACATGCATTGTTGTGAGCAGGAGCAACAGCCAGCAACTCATAGACTCATTTTACACTGTGAAACTTCACCGGAAGGGAAAGACGAAGCTCCGCCTCTTTTAACTGCTTCGCTTTCATTCCATGACTCTTTTGACCTGCTTGGATTGAGTGATAGAGGAGAAAACACTTTGCTCACCTACGACCTTCAGCTCAGCGCTGGCGTGCAGCGCTCCATGTCCGTTCTCTGCGACGCACTGATACATGCCCGAGTCTGACAGGCTGATCCGGGATATCATCAGTCTACCGGCGTCAACGTGGATCCGTCCCTGCAAATCAATCAATATCAGATAAGCCTTTCCTGATCGATCAGTGCTGCTCACTTTCATTCATGGGACGCAGCCGACACCAAGCAGCACTGAGGAGAGCTCAGCATTATGGACCATGAGTGCAGTTTTTTAAAACATACGTTTAGTTGCAGATTGTCAAATGAAATCAAAATAAACTGAGCTTCTTTCTCTTTCTTCCAGGGGTCAGAGGGCGCGTGCAGTGATACGGTAAATATGTTTAATTGAAGTTGAACGCCCATCTTTTTATAATTAAAAAGGAAAAAATGGAAATTATTAAAAACATCTCCGCTGGAATGAACTCATTCAAACACTCCTACCAGCGCTGTCAGCGGCTCTCCGTTCTTCAGCCACCTGTACACAGGTCCAGGTTTACCGCTGGCTCTACACTCCCACCGCAGGTCAGCATCAATCACCATATGAGCATCTCTCAGTGTTTGGAGCCAGAACAGATGCTCAACATCTGAGGAAGAACACAGTAGAAGGTAAATGGCATGCTTGTCCTCTGGTTAGGAACGCCTGTCTGGAGTGATGAGGTCAGAACCTCCGCGCCCAATGCTAACCATGTTCTGGCCCTCAGGTCTGACCTCCCATGTACTGATGCCTAATTTGAGCTTCAGCTTCGCCAGATGAAACAGTTTTCCAGCATTTGGGCAAAATACTACACCACCATCATCATCACTACCCGACACGCCGCCACGAAGGACAAGGACAGACTGTCATGCATCATGCGCTCTGCTGTGTGTGTGTGTGTGTGTGTGTGTGTGTGTGTGTGTGCAATCTTCCATCCCTCAAGGATCTGCAGGACTCCAGGACATGGAGGCAGAGATTGTGGTCGACCCCTCCCCCTTTGGACCAGGTCTATTAGAAACACTCCCCTCTGGCAGGAGGCTGCTGTCGATCAGGACCAGAACCCCTCATCAGGGGATCAGTTTCTCTCCACCTGCTCTCGGCCCCCTCAGCAGGGCCTGGGACCTGGGACCCTATAATTAACATGCGTCTAACCCTAACTTGACGTCCCATCCTGATCCTGCTCATCTAACCAACATCATCATCACACATCCCTGAAAATACAGCTCAGCGCTGTCTCTCATAACTCAGTGTTTTAATAGTTTGGCTCCATTTGTAATTCAGTTGTATTTAACAACATTCACATTTTATCTGTTAATTACTTCATTTAAGTAGTTAAGATTCTATCATATTTGTTGTGAGACCAGAGGGAGGACAGAGCAACCAGCAGGACAGCAGGGAACACAACTCATGAGCCTGAAATGGGAAAACACCACTGATAAAAAAAAGACAGAGAAGAAAAATCAAAGAAAAACCCGATGTCCCAATTTTCCACCAGTTTTTGGACTGTGGAGGAAGCTGGAGTACCAGAGAGAACCCAGCAGGAACAGGGAGAACATGGAGACTCACCCAGAAAGACCCCGTGCTGCAGCCGGGGCTCCACCCTCAACCTTCTTGATGGGGGGCCACAGTGAGGACCACTGCTCCACCCACAACCTTCTTGCTGGGGGCCACAGGGAGGACCACTGCACCACCCACAACCTTCTTGCTGGGGGCCACAGGGAGGACCACTGCTCCACCCTCAACCTTCTTGATGGGGGCCACAGTGAGGACCACTGCTCCACCCACAACCTTCTTGCTGGGGGCCACCATGAGGACCACTGCTCCACCCACAACCTTCTTGCTGGGGGCCACAGTGAGGACCATTGCTCCACCCACAACCTTCTTGCTGGGGGCCACCGTGAGGACCACTGCTCCACCCACAACCTTCTTGCTGGGGGGCCACAGTGAGGACCATTGCTCCACCCACAACCTTCTTGCTGGGGGGCCACAGTGAGGACCACTGCTCCACCGGGCCGCCTGCAATCTTTATTGGATTCGTTTCTGTTCCAGATATGTTGGTGCTGCACTCAGGCACCACTCAAGGCTCTCAGGGGAACCCTCGCTCTTCTCTATGTGTACTAAATTACATTTCATTACCACACTCTGATTGTTCAAAGCTGTTCTCTCACATTCTGTTGACTGAATGTTTGAACTCCACTGTCACGTTCCATCTCTCTGTTTAGTTCTTTTCACCTCCTTGACTCCCATGTTAATAACCCCCCCAAGTTTGAAGTTAAAATTTAAGATTTTAGCTCTTTATTTTCAGACTTTACTGACCTTGACTTCCAATTTTGTTTAATTTCTTTTACTTCTAAATTATCTTTTGAATTTCATATTTAGAATTTACTTTGAGTACGAAAAGTGCAACAAGAATAAACCAAAAGATGAAACATGAACACGCGTCAAAGAAAATCTTCATCCATCAGATGAGGGGTGGAGCCTGAACTCTGTGTAAATCTGACTTTCTAGCCTTGAGAACGCTGCTCCTGCTGAGTAATGTCTGTCCTCTCGAGTTCCTCATCACTGCAGCGGACATGAACGGGGAGACGGTTGTGAATATTCCCTGATGGAGGCGATGCTTCCCAGTGGCAAACCCTGACATATGACTTATCTCGTTTTCTACTTCAAGCCACTGCATTCATCAGGCCAGAGGAGTTCTGTGACATCATGGTGACAAACCGATAAAGTCGACGAGCGCAAGTTAATCTGCCACTGTGCTTCAAACATCGTGGAAATGAAATGAAGAATAACATAAGAAGAAGACAAAAGTTTAAGAGAGGAAGAATACACTCATAAAGACTGACCGTGGAATATAAGTTGCCCTCTGGCAACATTTCGTCCTCTGTTGTTTTCGGCGACACACTCGTACACGCCAGCATCCTCTGGCTGAAAATATGGGATTTCCAGAACCCCACTGGAGTGGTTGATTTTAATTTTGCCGGGCAGTGGATTTCCATCAGCTCTTCTCCATGAGATGGAAGGCACAGGGCTGCAGAGGTCACATATCTAAGGTCACACTGAGAAGACATCTGTCCACTTGCTAAGTTTGAGCATGCAGTGGGAGGGGCAGCGCAGCGCCGTGCAACGCCAACATGCCTGACACTTACTTTCCCAAGGCGAAGCATTCCAGCTTAACCGATGATCCCTTGGAGATGTGAAGGGTGTCGGGAAACTGAACCTCAATCTTTGGCTCGTATTCGCCCATCACGACTACACGAAGAACAGAAACAAATCACATCGTTCAAAACGCAACACACGGACATTCCTGTCGTTCATACAGGCTGTCAGAGGCGTGACGCCAGCTGGGAGTGAGCGTGCATGATAACGCCGAATACAACCGCATTTGGCTTATTGGATGGATGAGTTTGGATTACATATGCGCCTCAGCTCAAATCTGAAGTGGCACGTGTAAACGGCTGTGATGCGGTTCAGTGTGTGAGCGCCTGCATGCATTCTTGCCAGAGCAAACTACATTTCTGCTCATGTAAATCTGAGCCTTCAAGCGCATAGCGAGGGTTGCTCACATACATAACCCTGCACAGCTCAGAGGCTGGCGGTGGTGCAGAAGCCTCGCTCATGAGCAGAAGTGGAGACGGCGCCACGCACAAGACAAGTGATTTATCTCACCGGCTCGGCCTCCCTTGACAGCGTGAGTCAGTTCAGTGCTCAAGATAAGCAGGAGGCAGCAGAGGCGAGCTGAGGATGCTTACCGTCCCTGCGCACCACCACGGGGGTTGCAGAGCTGAACACTGTGGCGTTGGTCATCATGTTTCTCACTGCGCATGTGTAGTTCCCTGCGTCTGAGGCTTCCACTTTGGCTATGTAAAGGTTTCCAGTCCGCTGAGAGATAAAACGGCGGGCGTCCTGTTGCAGGAAACTGCGCTGTCCGTTGAATATCCATGAATATTTCATCTCTGAGGGAAAGGAACGGAGTTGCAAGTTACTGAGATATAAGAGGTGCACATCCTGCTTCCTATCTCTGATATCCAGCAGCACATAATCACAAATAAACATCCGATTCACATTCTGTAATGTCTGCGCATTTGAACCTCCAGACATAAACACAAACCATTTATTACGTTTTTTTTAGGGGGGGGGGTACGCAGAGTGATTGCTGTGATTCACGTGTACCTTGAAGAGCACTCGCTAGCTAGTGGCAACCTACACACTGAAAATGGAACATACAAACAGGATTATTGGTGAAATATGAATTTTTCTTCGTAAGAACTCCAAAATAAAGGCCAAAGCCATGTTGGAGAAGTGCCGGTGAATGCAGTCGGTGTAGGTTGTCATACATTTTACACAGACAGAAGAGGGAGTGAGTGACGGAGATGTCTGCAGGGACTCCTGACTGAACTGGTCCATTAGAGCAGCGCTCCTGTATCACACCACTTTCTCTAGTCAGCCCTTTTCACTGGCTAGACAGTAAAAAGTCACTTCCTTGAGGGAAAACACTGAATTTAAATCATTATGAGGGAAGTCGGGGCAAAAGTGACAGACCTTTCATGATTAGGGGCTTACAGAGACCGGCCGCAGTCTCACCGCAACAGAGGACCAGCAGGCACATAATCGCACGTCCTCTGACAGAGTGGAACTCTCAGCACGGCTCCACTTCCTCCACGCACCTATTGATTGCTCAAAGGAACTTCCAATGAGTTCTCTTCTAATAAGTTGCATCCCGGTATTCCTCAAGTGGTGTATCAACAAGCATTAAAGCAGCTCCGACATTATTCTAATCTTGTGGCAAAAAAAAAAAAAAAAATCCATTTAGTTGTTTTTCAATTTTAAAACACCTCAAGCTGGCATTATCGTGTCGTGCAAATCCCATCAAATGTGTGACTGTGCTCTGTTAAAGAGGAAAAATAAGATATGGAGGCTTTTAAAGGGGGAGGGAGGGAGGCCCGGAGGGCAAATTGTTAAAGTGTGGAGTCCCACGTGGCCGCAGGATTCAGCTGGAGACAGAGAGCAGAGGATGGCTGGTACGCTGGCGTGAAATTGTGCTGGTGGGCACCGAACGGCTGCAGGAGTGCGCACCACTTTGAGGGTCTGCTAATCAGCAGCGCACAGACACATGAGCCGAGTCGCAGCTGTGCCACAGGATAAACGCTCCCCCGGCCGTAGCAGCCACCAGCAGCATCTCTTACCCCCAGATAACCTGCCTACACCCGTCTAAAAAAGTGGCAGTTGGGGAAGAGGAGCACTGGAGACTTTATAGATGACAGCATGGTCACAGATCATACGATGGGAGGCTGAGGAGCCGAGCCATGGCTGATCATGAAAGTTCCCTCTCTGACAGATAAGGGGAGCGAGCGGCAACAGCATGTCAGAGTTCAGAGGAGGAAGAAAAGCAGAGAGAAGGTGGGAGAGCGAGTGTTACAGGAGGTATTAAGCACCAGTGAGGAACAATACAGACTGCTGAGGCAAGCAGGAGTGTGACAGTACAGCACGCCATGCACAAGCTCCCACAAAGCACCCTACCTCCATAATGGGGTGGAGGGCCGCAGAGCAGAACCACGGCTTGACCCTCCCTCACCGACACCGTGTTCCTCACCTTCTTGCTGAAGTTCTGCAGAACTGTTGAATATAAAATAAAACTTTTCAGGTTGTGAAAGCTGTAATAACTTTACTCAAAGGAGACATCCAGGGAAGGTTTCCATTTCGTTCAGCAGAATATTATCCTGTGTGTTCAGATTGCGTACGAGTCAAACCTGAGAGCTCCCGTTAATATCGCAGCACATGCAAAAGATCTGCTGAGGGCGCGCCAAGATGCCCCTCACCAATCATGCTTGAGGGATTACTTTCACCTTTAATTAAGTGCTGCTGTGCCGTGTGAGAGAATAAACAGCAGGAAGACATATTAGTCCCAAAGACCCAGAAATACAAAGCAAGACGCCGGAGGGTTCGAACAAATATCAGCAGTCAAATCAGAGCTCCGCTCATTTCATGTCCTCGTATGAAGACAAGCTGTAAAGTCCTGGTTCCTTCATGTTCTCTGCTCCTGAGCACGAGGAGGCAGAGCTCACCCAGTCAGCTCATGAAGAATTTGTTCAAAGAACAAGGAGAGTAAATATTTCATTCTATATTTCATTTTAGAATTGAAACTGAACACGGTTTTCTCACAGTTGTATCAGTGACACAGGCAAGAGCGATGCTGTGGCTCAGGCTGTCATTCATCGGGCTCAAGTAAACAGTAAATGGACTCAGTTTTATAGAGCGCTTCTCTACCTTAGCGGTACTCAAAGCTCTTTACAGTGTCGTCTCATTCACCCGTTCACACACACATTCACACACTGATGGTGGAGGCTGCCATGCAAGGCACCAACCTGCTCATCAGGAGCAATTATGGGTTCAATATCTTGCTCAAGGACACTTGGACATGGTCACCGGGGTCGAGGATCAAACCAGCGACCCTTCAGTTGCTAGACGGCCACTCTACCCCTGAGCCACGCCGCCCAAGTCTGACACCAAGCTTCAGCTGTTTTTTGGTTTGAAACCTGGCCTACATTGGCTAAGCTAGTTAGCCTCGTTAGCACTGATTCCTGTTTGCTTCGCATTTTATTCATGCTATGTGAACATCACCCTATAATGTTGCTCCGACCAAAATCATAAACTCAAACCATCAACAAAAATAGATCAAAGGCACATAAGCATGTCATCGCTAATATGCTAGCATGCTGCGTCCTGCCAAATATTCATTTTTCCGACTCTTCTGACCTTTTGGACTCAACTTTTATCCATCCCTCCACCCATCCATCCATCCATCCCTCCACCCATCCATCCATCCACCCACCCATCCCTCCACCCATCCATCCATCCATCCATCCATCCATCCATCCCTCCACCCATCCATCCATCCATCCATCCCTCCACCCATCCATCCATCCAACCATCCACCCACCCATCCCTCCATCCCTCCACCCATCCATCCATCCGTCCCTCCACCCATCCATCCATCCATCCATCCATCCATCCATCCATCCATCCATCCACCCACCCATCCCTCCCTCCATCCACCCATCCCTCCATCCCTCCACCCATCCATCCATCCATCCATCCATCCATCCCTCCATCCATCCATCCACCCATCCATCCACCCATCCATCCATCCATCCATCCACCCACCCATCCCTCCATCCCTCTCTCCCTCCATCCCTCCCTCCCTCCATCCACCCACCCATCCCTCCATCCATCCATCCATCCATCCATCCATCCATCCACCCACCCCTCCCTCCCTCCATCCACCCACCCATCCCTCCATCCCTCCACCCATCCAGCCATCCATCCATCCATCCATCCACCCCTCCCTCCCTCCATACCTCCCTCCATCCATCGTCTTCCACTTATTCCTATTAAGGGTCCTTTATCCTCAACATTTTCTATTGCCATTGGTTTTTGTTTGTTTGTTTCTTTGTTTGCTCTTGGCTGCGTGAGTGGGCGGGTTGTGTGACATCACAAAACATCAAAGCCTCCAAATAATAATGTGGCATAATGACTACATGTCCCATCCCTTTATGAAGTTCAGGGTTTTTGAGGGGAGGGGCCATGGTTTTATGATGACATAAAACCTCTCTAATTAATCTTTGACCATGATCTCTGTCTTTTTGTTGCTGTCACCTTTCTTCTGCATCTCATTATTATTATTATTGTTATTATCATTATTATTATCGTCATTATTGTTATTACTATTATTAAGTATCATCATGATTATCCCCAATAGCTGCAACATGTCCCACTCAGCTCAGTGCTGCTGCTGTGAGTCCAACTGGAGCGTCTCCACCAACAAGCAGGCTCCGAAACAAAGATGCGAATCTCCTCACATGCAAACTGGACTTTGGCCTCGCGGCTGATGACGGTCCCAAAGGTGTTGGTGGCGCTGCACTGGTACACTCCACCATGATTGATGACGTGGGGGTTACTGATCAACAGGTTGCCCTCCACCAGGCTGTAGGTTGGATCCATCTCAGTTTTAATCTCTCTCCCATCCACTTTCCACCTGCGAGGACATCACAAAGCAAAATTCATGCAGCACACACACCTATAGCTCTTTTTTCTGTTGGATATTTGAAGAAAAACCAACCATCCACCGCATCTGACGAGGACACTTGGCGAGGAACTGAAACGCCTTCGAAATGAATGACTGAACACAAACAGTAGTAACACAGCGTGGTATCACAAACAGCTCAGCAGAGCTCACATGCTGATTCTGCTCACTGCTGTCTCACCCCGAGACACTCACAACACTTACCTATA
Organism: Aulostomus chinensis; assembly: GCF_037954235.1. Lineage (NCBI taxonomy): Eukaryota > Metazoa > Chordata > Actinopteri > Syngnathiformes > Aulostomidae > Aulostomus > Aulostomus chinensis. The sequence goes on along the minus strand of NC_141322.1, from coordinate 1,484,274 downwards.
GTGTGGAGGTGGGTTTCCCTTTGCTTTGCAATTAATAAACACCTGGTTATCATCGGTGCTCAGAGGGAAAACACTGTCACTGGGCTCCTGGGTGAAGACGGGGCCGTGGCGCGTATTCTCTGTGTCAAATGACAGGCAAATGACACTGAATTAATGCAAGAATAAATCCCTCAGAGCCCAGAAACTGTATAAACTCCTCGTTCATATAATTAGCTGCAACATGGCACCTTAAGTGGATTCTGTTTTTTTGATAAACCCTTTTATTCACGTGTCACGGGGAAGATAATAACTGAGCGTAGGACTCTTGATTTAGACAGGCATATTCTGAGGCATCTACAGCACGAGCCATGAAGCTGGAAGTGAGAGTGTTATCAGGGTAACCCAGTCGACTGACGTTTGAGGGCCGGTGCTGTGAGACCGGGGCCTGCTGAGGTCAGCAGCTACTGACTGGAGTCTGCCAGCGTGACACAAAACGACTGCCCCCCTTCTCAACAAGCCATCGTAGCTTTAGCCAACACAGTCACAGTTCTTAAGTTGGCCCCTAACATTGGAGAAAGAGGTAGCTTCCAAGTTAGGCAAACCAACTAGCCACCTTTCAGAGCTCCGTGCCAGTGACCCCTTGACCTTTGATTAGCAGCTAACACTCGCTGTTCCTCCCTCACGAGTCCTGGTGACGGTAGATGGTGAGTCTGACGAACCCAAAGGGAAGAAGTCAAACAACTCGTACCTTGATTCAGGCACAACAGAGGCACCTGGGGGTTAGCATTTCCAGCAGCATCTCCACGGGTCCCACCAGCACGATCCAGCTGTGGTCTCCTTTAGACGCTTGCTAGTGGCCCACATTTTCAAGCCTCCCAGTTTCTTCAAATTTGGTGAACCTGACTTATTTATGTCTTAGAACTAAACACTGAAAACTGCTGTGAACCACAGACCTCCTCTCAGGCGTTAAAGCAAAACTCACTCTGACTTGGAGATGAGGAACCTGCCGCTCATCAGTGCTCACTCATTAGGACTCGTTCACATGTCGCTCGATATGAGCTCCCTCGCGTCTGAAATCTATGACTCTAAACGTGTTTTTGGAGACTTTTTTTTTTCAACATGGATGAATTTACAACACATCATTATACGAACTAAATCCTCTATCAGAAAAAGGCAGATGCGACATCATTGACACTCATGCTTGGCACAAGTTAGGATGCGAACGTGGACACATAGATGCGAGTCACAGGGTGACACCTCCATTACGTGTGGAGGAAAATTACAGGATGAGCCTCGTCTTTCTCTGTTTTCATCTGTTTATCAGGGCGCTGGTGACTCCGATGTTTATATGCATTTCATTTGGCCGCGTGTGTCTGCTCACTCGAGCTTGTTGTTTTGGTTTGCTCATGCCAAGCTATCAATACACAAGAGTAATTAACCGATGTCACACTAATTACTCCCGTGAAATCTAGCATTTCTTCAATAGATGCATGCAGACACACACACTCACACGCTGATGCCCACCCTCTCATTCCTCTGACACTGTGCATCATACGCCAGGCTGCACGCCAGCGCTGCTCTTGAATAATTGTTCTTTTTCTGTATGAGGTGCTTTTTCCATGTCTCTAACCTTGGCTAGGACAAAGGGAGCTCCCTCCCGCATCATCAGCATCATCCTAATGAGAGTGGGAGTCTTTGCCTCAGGTAAGGACCTCTTTTCCTCCGTCGCTGAGGGAGGTGCTTCATTTTTACAGCGGCTGCAGTGTCCTTTAAATTAAACAAATTAATGCACCTTTAATAGCTGGCCCGTTACACCTGGGAAATGATGGGGGGGTTGTGTTTATGCTTGGGCCTGCCCTGTATACACACCAACTGGACTAACCTGCACAAACACACACACACATACAAATTACACTTAATTAGGTTTCATGGGAATCCATACCAATGTGAGCTCAGTTGCGGGTTTATGTGAACCGCTCACTCTGGTGGTTGCAGCCTGTTAATCTGCTGACTCGGCATGGAGTCGTGTATCAGCGAGAATCCAAGCTTCATGGGAAAGGTGAGGCTGCGCACCCTACATCACCTCTTCTGGTACCAATTCACGCTAAAAACTGGTACACATTTGTGGAACCTGAGAACGCATCCCCTGGGTGAGGAAGTGGCATCCATCCATCCATCCTCTCACTCGCCGGATGCGGGGTCACCCTTCACAGGTTGCCAGCCCATCACAGTACACTGCAGCGGTGCTTCCGTAACTCCCAGAAGTCCCAGTGTTCCAGCTCCACACAGGGCGAGGGCTCGCCGGATACCGTCTCAAGTGTGGTTGCGTTCTTGAAGTATTGATGTAGAATACTTTATGCAAAACACATCACATAAATAAATGTGTAAAGGCTGAAGTGCGAGCCGGAGTCTACGTCCCCACAGCAGCTGCTGTTAGCATCGTGTTGGGAAATTGAAAAGTTTGAACTTAATTATTATAACTGAAATTTCATTTTAGATTTTATAGAGAAAACAACGTGGGAGCTTTCACAGATTTGTGATGTTTTCCAATGAGATACTTCGTAATATGCAACAAAATATCTGGGCGGTTTCCTGACTGCGGTTTGATGGGTTGCAAGCAGAAATGCTGGAAACTGCAAACGGAGGTTTACTGTCATGTTGGTTTTCTCTCAGTACGAGCAAGCGCTGCTGCTGCAGCTGAGTTGTTGTGAAGTACAGAATGCATGAGGAGAAAAAAGTCAGCGCGGGGGGGGCAGTCTTGCAAGCAGTTGGACATAAAGCAAGAAAATTGCATGATAAAGCAGGGATGTCTATAGTTTATACGTGTCTGTCAACACTCAGTGTTTATGTGCTGAGAGCTTCAACTCTAAGAGAAAATGTCTCAGGATGCTGGCGATGAGGGTGGGAGGTTTCCTCTTTTTAATTCCTGTTATTAAAAAGTCTTCATATTGTTAATAGCAGGTCTGTGCTTCATATTTCTCTGCTTTCAAATGAATTCACTCGAAGTCTCAAGGAGTCTTGAGAGGAGGGACACAACCTGGCGCCATCTGAGCTCATTAAACCTTGCAGGCACACATTAAACTCCATGTTTTGTTCTGTGGCGTTCTAAAACCTGCTCCTCCTTTATGAAAATGTTTCAACCTTTGTAACGCCATCAGACATAAAACATACAAAGTAACTGTCACTCACATTATGGCAGACACCACTGAAAAAAGGGTTAAATTTGCATTGATAGAAATATACATGACGACCACCTCCCTCTATGCTTTTTAATTAGAGTGTGTGGTGGAACTCAAAGAGCAAATCACGTTGTTAAAATATCAGGCATATTCACCAATCCTCCATAGGAAATCTGAATCACATCATGAAAAAATGTGGAGCTGGAAACCGGCTCTTTTTACTGTTGATGATGTTGAGCTTCACATCAAATTGTGACTGACAGCTTTAATAGTCAAGACTCATGTTGCAGTAATTAGATTTTCTGGCCAGTTCTCCTCCCTCTGTTCTCGCTCTCCCTCCCAAATCCTTGACCTGCTTTATTTCTCCCTCCTCAACTCTCCGTGTCCACCTTCGTCCTTCCTATCGAGAAATTCATCTTCAATTCTGGCTCAGCACTGACTTTCTCTCTCCACGTCCCCGTCCACGCCTCTCCAGTGAGCTGCTGCTGGGATAAAACACACGAGAACATTCTAGCTACCACAACACCCTAGTCTCAGCACGGGGGGGGGAGTCACGCAGCCCCACACTCTGACGGTTAGCAATCCGCAAAGCCCAGTAACACCCAGAGACCTCCGCAGTGGCGGGGACCCGTGCGGTTAGCTGCATAGCTGCCGCCATGTTAGCTGCTCTTCTTGCTCTCATGGCAAACAAGGACCGATGCTACCAAATGTTAGGCACCGGTCCTTCACACCCACACCTTTCATGTGTACACGATGCAGTGCACACAGATGTCACCAGTGACATCATCGCTGCGGCTTCCTGGATGGTCGACATGTGACAGAACCTTCATCACACCTGAGTCTTTCCTGTTGAAACGGCAGCTGATTGTTGGAAACTCAACGCTGTTTCAATTCCAAAGACTGTAAAAAATAATCAAAGAACTTAAATAACGCTGTCTAAAGACGAGTAAAAGAAACCAAATTACAAGTTACTTCAGTCTTATCTGCTGATGCTAGCTGCTAACTAGCGCTGCTTCAGGAGAATAAATAATCTGATCATTTTAAGTAATCTACTCATCACTTGGAAGATGGTGATGAGACTTGGTGGCTGTGACAAAGGAAATCTTCACCAGGATTTCCTGAAACACTGATGCCCTGTGGCCCGGGGCCCTTCGGAGTCACAGCTGCCCCCAATATTGCCAGATTTTATTACCGTTTAATGAATGACTGACGGTGCTGATAGAAAGGTCTTGTCGTTGGAAAGATCGCTTTGTGTAGCATAGCACAGTGTCAAAGATTTAAAACACTGATGTATGAAATTCAGTGGGATCCATTTTACCACTGATCCAGCTGAACATGTACAGATTCTCATGATGGTCCCTTTGAGATCCATGTCTTTCCATTTCAAATGATTCCCTCAAACAAGCATGAGAGAAGCAACCCCTCCCTGCAGGGCGTATTTGCATATCAGGTGTGTCATGAAAGGCGACTTGACTTGGTGTCTCACCAGCCAGGCACTCTTTGAGTGACAGAAGGATTAACAGTTCCCATGGCAACAACATCTTCATTTTCCAAGGTCAAAGAGTCTCCTCCTTTCCATCCAGTTGCCAGAGAGAAGAATATGTCCTGGGAAACCCTCCTCCGCTTGGCTCTGAAAAAAAGGAAGGGTAAATGAGTACTGCTGAGATGAGGAAGTCTTCTGGATAAGCAGAACCCAACCTCATGCCGAGGAGCCGCTAACAGCTGGTGCGAAAGTGCTACGCTATTAGCGCCTGTTCAAGGTGTAATTTTGTCACAATGTGCACCTAAAGAAAGCATGGCAAGCAGACATCACATGGTTGAACCATCATTCTTACATGTATGGGAGGGGAAAGTGGGAGTTTTGTGCACAAACATGCCTGGGAAGAGAAGACAAAGACGGAGCGATGATCTGCTCTGCTGCCCTTGTGAATACTGAGGGAACTGCATGTCGGTTGTGTTCCTGAACGTGAGTTTGATGCATGACCTCCTACATGGAGGCAGCACCCTGGGCACATCAACCTTCAGTGGTCTTTGTCTGCCTGCGTCATCCTCTGTTCTCACAGGTTTCAGTGTGGATGGGCCCGAACCCAAACACGGTTTCTCCAAACTCAGTCCTCTGGATCTCTGATGGATCTTGTCCAGTTCTAGTTGAGGATCCACTCTAGTGACTCTGCTGCTTCTCCTACTCTTTGCATGCTGCCATTTTCCAAGTCTTCCTGGTGACATTCGAACCTGCTGGTGACCAGCCTCCGTACAGGCTGGAAATGACACATCTGGATGGTGAGGCAGACCTCAGTCCTCATCACAATCACGCCATCATCTGTGACCTCTCGCTTGCTTTGGTGACTGCAGCCATAGACCGACAACATCAAAGCTACCCAGAATTCTCTCTAATATCTCAGACCCTCTCACACCAGACCCCCCTAGACCCAGAACATTGAATTTAGCACTGGCCTCCCTTGAGCCACCACAAACACAAACACCGTAAATTTGACATCGACTGTTGTTGAGAAAATGTAGACACAAGCGAGATTCCTGCCGTTATCATTGGAAGGTGAAGCAAAGCTGAGCCAAGATGATTGTTACCGCCAACCGCCGCTGTAAATAAATAATACTTCCACGGGACGTACTTAAGATTCTGAGTTCACTCAACTCCAAATGAAAAAGTGTGGCTAGTCAGTGAAAAGTGAGCATGCAAAAGTACCCGGATGCTGAGCTCAGTCAAGATTTTGAGTATGCGACGGTGGACACTCATCAAAATGGCGGCGGACAGCTGTGGTGAGAGCCGGTCCACGCCCACTTGTACAGAGTCGTCTTTACATTAAATGGCGGGGACAAGTTTGAAATTCTGTGTGGACACGGGTTTGAAGAACTAAAACGACTTGTCACCAACATGTTTTACTGAATAGATCCCACAACTAAACGCCACATACCGTTGACCTTCAGCCAATAGGAGGACGTGTCGTTGTCGGCGCCGATTGTGACTTAACACGCGATGACGGTTAATTTTGCTGTTTTACTGCTTCAAAAATCCACAACCAACGCTGGCAAAATGTGGCGGTAATTAGCTGATGCGGTGCTAGCCGGTCACAAATCGGCGTAGAAGAAGAAGACATCGCGTCGTCATTTCCGGCGAGTGCGCCACGCGGCGGTATGCGATTCGGGACAGCACTGCACGATTGAGTACACAGTATGATGAGTGTACTCTATTAGACTATTTGAAGTACGCAGTATGGAAGTGTGCACCAACAGACACTGGACGTGGGACTTCAGGAGGAAGACTCACACAAATAAAATTCCCCAACTTCCTTCCTGAAAGGTTCCAGGGTGACAACCCCGACTCACCTGTAAGTCATGAAATGTTCTAATTCTCACTTGCTCAACTCATACGTGGGGAAAAAAGTGTTCTGATATCTATTTTTTCTCTACGGCATACAAATGTGTTGACCTCCAGCTGGCAAAGATGAACCAAGAACGTTTAGTGAAGCTTCTCTCCCAGACCGGTCTTTGTCCTCTCCTGTCTCCGCTGCCCTGGTGGGTGATTGCACTCAGACGCACGTCACAAGAGAGAACAAATAACTAATCATGAAGAGAGAAACAGAGAAAAAGCATCAGCTGTGTGGGAAGTGAAGTAGATTCATTCTGCTCTCCATTATTTATTCTACGAGGGCACAATACTGATCACCCATCTTCATCTTGTCAGTCATCATTATCGATTTGCTCTCCACTTTTTTAACCTTTTGCCTTTTGGTTTGTTATCTGCCCTGAGTCCTGTCATGAGTCTCAATCACACATGGAGGAGCTGATCAATAACAGCAGATCTTCCTGATGTCTTTCCTAATGAGATTCACTGGCTTGACAGATCTGGTTTGTTCTGGAGAAACTTCATCCCTCCAACAATAGAAGCCACAGTCTTTTGACCTGTCGTTCCTCTGAGGTCTCAGATGCTCGCCTCCTTCAGCGAGGTCTTCTTCTTCTTCTTCTTCTTCTTCTTCTTCTTTTAGAGGCGCAGACCTCATCATGTGTTCACCAGGGCTGCATGAATTCGCACTAGATGATGAGCTGCATGATAACATTGAGGCACAAAGCTTCATTTTGGGCTGCAAGAAACTTTAAATCAATATGAAGTTTTCCTGACATTTTGTCAAAATGATGATGTAATCAATAGTGTTGGAGAGCAGCACCAGTGTGTGTGATTCTAAATCAATTTGTTTTAAAATTCAGACAAGCTTGCTAAGCAGCATTTGAGCGGAGCAACTCAGTGCGGAGCTGCATCAGGAATGTTCCCCCAGACCACAGAGGTTCTTCAATATTTACGTCTTACAGCTCCAATGTGAGTTTCAGGTCCGATTTCAGTCCGTCAGAGTTTTAAAGGACAATGTCACAGGAATGAAGCATGTTTCCATTCATCTCTGCTAAACAAGCGTCAAGCGAGAACCTAAGTGCCATACTGCACATCAGTTCTTTCTGTGAATGGCTTTTATTTGTCCACATGCTTGATGTGAGCATCAAGCCACTGTCAGCTAAGAGTAAAGTGGCGCCCCCCAGTGGAAGCCATGGTTCTGTTACAATCTGAGTTCAATGCAACCAAACTTAAAATTTATTAACTCTCTTTTTGTACGATTTTCATGAGCTTGGCCACGCGAGCAGATTTAGAAGTCTGCGAGGCAACGGGAGCCGAGCTTGTCCAACAAGCCCCTGCGGTCTGGAGTCATTAGCGCATGTGCTCAGTGATCGATGTGGGTTTCTGCAGGCAGTCGTCAGCTGTCCACGCACAAGCTGATCAGATTTGTTTCATTTGTACACCAGCACGTGTCCCCTGTTCATTTACCATTCAAAGTCACTCTCAAGGACCCTGCGTGCATTTAGTCGTAAACAGTAGCTATTATGCACGGAGCGTAAATGTAATCCCGAAAGGTTTAAAAGTGAGGGAGGTGGCACTGTTCCCGTGTCAAACAGCAGCCTTCTCTTTTAATGATGCATTGGTCCATGGCATCCTTGGGGAGGATGTGTTTCTTGGTCACAGTCCAGAAATTTAAAGTAGTTGCTTGTGATCCCCATGATTAATTTGTATACCCTAGAAAAAATACAAAGGCAATAATTCTTCTACCCTGCGGATGATGGTCGCAGGTGTTGGAAATACCAAATGGGATGAGGCCAAGCTAATGGTGCCTGGAAGGGAAACTATCTGCCAAGGATAATCCCTAATACTGTAGCACCCTGCCATAGATAATGTGCTTCCCCCGCCTCTCTCAGTAGCCCTTGATATCGAGATAGCTGTGGAGAAATGATTAAACCAGGCACGGATATTGACATGTAAAAATGTATCTATTTGAGCTGAGGTATCGCCTGCCTCAATGTTAGTGGTGATTAGCTTCCCACTGTGGAATAGCCGAACTAGGCTAAGAAAGAGGAGGGGTGGGGGTGTGTGGTGGGGGTGTGTGTGGTGAGCCATGTTCCACTTCATTACTCTCTGAGTAATTCGTTAAACACGTGACTACAGAAATTAACTTCAGCAGCCTTGTGAGAGGTAATTAAGGCTCTTTCCCGCCCTTCTTCTTTTATAGGCATACCATGATAAGCGTGACATTCAGCATCGCACAGAGCCCCATAAAGACATCAACCTAATGCCACATTATCATGGCTCAGAGCGCCAACAGCCTCAAGACATATAGCCTCACTCACTCCAGTAATTGTTCAATAAACCAGTGCTCATATAAGAATCCGTCTGGTGGGTGTCGGCTTCACCTCCCTGTCCTGCCTCATCAGAGATGGTGCCAGGCTGGAAGCCAGCTGATCTCAGGTTACTGGCCAGTCCAGCCGTGCCGGAGCTCAAGCTGTCACTGTGCAAATTTATATTACACACTGACTGAGACAGTACCTCCCCAATAGGGGGGGGGCGGGCCCCAGGTGTCGGGGGGGGGGCGCTATGAGAGGCAGGGGGGACTTTCAGGATCCATCCATCATCCATCCATCCATCCCTCCATCCCTCCCTCCATGTTCTCCCTCTTATCCTGTTGAGGGTGGTGGGGGTGGAGCCTATCCCAGCAGCCTTCCCCCTGGACAGGTCACATGTCCATGGCAGGGCCAACACATAGAGACAGACAACCATTGGCTCTCCCAGCCACGCCTACGGTCAATTTAGAGTCTGGATTAACCTGGTCCCTCTTGATGTCTTTGGACTGTGGAGGAAGCTGGAGTAGCAGAGAGAACCCAGCAGGAACAGGGAGAACATGGAGACTCACCCAGAAAGACCCCGTGCTGCAGCCGGGGCTCCACCCACAACCTTCTTGCTGGGGGCCACAGTGAGGACCACTGCTCCACCCACAACCTTCTTGCTGGGGGGCCGCAGTGAGGACCACTGCTCCACCCACAACCTTCTTGCTGGGGGGCCGCAGTGAGGACCACTGCTCCACCCACAACCTTCTTGCTGGGGGGCCGCAGTGAGGACCACTGCTCCACCGGGCCGCCCACTTTCGTTATTCATGTCTTTACTCATTCTTGAATGACAAACAAGCCTCCAGTGGTAGCAGTGCTCAAACGAACCATCATGCTGCCTGTTCAATCCAGTAGAAGAAGCGTACCAAGCTGGATGGATGGAGGAAAGATGGAGAAGATTCTGACAGGAATGAAAAGAACAATGGAAGCAAGTGACAGTAACCACCATGAAAGACCAGGAACACAAAGGAGCCTACAGGGCCCTTGGGTTTACCGTGAATACGGTTGGACATGAGGAAAGACCTGCATGTGTTTATGCCTAAAACTTCTGGCAGCGGACAGCAGGAACCCAAACAAACTGGACTTTTTCATCGGAAACTCAATGCGTATTGCTGGCAGGCCGGTCATTTTGTGAGTGCAGCACCAGTAAATATAAAAGCACTGTTCGCCTCCAACAAAGTCGCCAACCACATCGCAAGGTGCAAAAAACCTCAGATGATAGCAGAGGAGCCAATACTCCCGGCAGCGCTGGACACGGCCACAATCAGGCTGGCTGGGAAAAGCAATGGACCTGACTGCAGTGCGCAGACAGAGGTTGTGCTGAATGTGGGCGGGGCTAAACATTTGACTCTGCAGTTCCAAATGGTTAGGTTTAGGCATTGAGGTAGAGAGGTTAGGTTGAGGGTCCTAGACGTGGGCAGAGCTACAGTGTTGAGATCCTGAGTGCTGTCCCTCGCTCAACGACACGTCGGGAGACCTGCAGTTGACCTCCCATCCCTACAGATCAGCTAAAATATGAGCAATATTGTTACAAATGTTGCACAAAAACAAATGTTGAAAAGTCTGACACTTTCTGAAAAGGAACAAGCTGATGTAGCTGACGAGTGACCACTGTTTAGAGTTTAAAAAGTTTGAATGTGAACATCCCAGTGAATCAGTTGCACTTGTTTCTCTGTTGGAGAACCACAGACAGAGCAGTCTCGTTTCAACGTTCCGGACCGAGTTCATAAACTGAACTTGGGCATTGTTCAACTTGTGATCTCAGCTCATTTTATTGATCTATTTTGCTAATCTGGTGATTGGATGCAGAATGCTGGTGCCAGCAACTCATCCAGAGGTTTGTACGGATAAATCAATAAATACCATCAGGTTCTCAACAGTATTTCTAATCAGGGGTGCGTGAACCCACTTCTGCTCCCTGGGGGGGCATGACAGTGAATACTTGAGAGCCACTGGACGAAGAGAGGGAGAATGTTGAAAGCTACCAGCTCGATTGACTCAAAAAACAAATGGAGTGTCCCAAATCACCCTCCTCCACAGGACATACTTAAGATTCTGAGTTCACTCAACTCCAAATGAAAAAGTGTGGCTAGTCAGTGAAAAGTGAGCATGCAAAAGTACCCGGATGCTGAGCTCAGTCAAGATTTTGAGTATGCGATGGTGGACACTCATCAAAATGGCGGCGGACAGCTGTGGTGAGAGCCGGTCCACGCCCACTTGTACAGAGTCGTCTTTACATTAAATGGCGGGGACAAGTTTGAAATTCTGTGTGGACACGGGTTTGAAGAACTAAAACGACTTGTCACCAACATGTTTTACTGAATAGATCCCACAACTAAACGCCACATACCGTTGACCTTCAGCCAATAGGAGGACGTGTCGTTGTCGGCGCCGATTGTGACTTAACACGCGATGACGGTTAATTTTGCTGTTTTACTGCTTCAAAAATCCACAAACAATGCAGGCAAAAGGTAATTAGCTGATGCGGTGCTAGCCGGTCACAAATCGGCGTAGAGGAAGAAGACATCGCGTCGTCATTTCCGGTATGCGATTCGGGACGGCACTGCACAATTGAGCACATAGTATGATGAGTGTACTCTGTTGGACAGTTTGAAGTATGGAAGTGTGCGGTTTGGGACACAGCAAAATCTTCAGTGAAATTGGAGCTTGGGAGGAGTTCACATGTGAGGTGAATCCTCATCAATGAAGTTAGGAGCTGCAGCGGACGATCACTTGTGCTCTCTGGGAGACGCGTCACCTCTGCTTGACCCGGTGCCTTTAACCTCTCGTGAACCGTGGCTGGGGTGTAAATCAATGTTCAGCAGTATTTCTTTTTGTTGTTTGCAAGTTTGCGCCTTTCCTCCGATGCACCTGCTTCACGCTAGCGTGCAGTTTGCTTTTTTCTGTGAATGTGTGTGAAGGAATGCAGGGAAGTGTAAGGTGTGCATATGTGTGTGTTTGCACTTTCACAAGAGCCCGATTGGATTCCTCTTGATTTTTTGCTGTTATTATTATCTTAATTCTAACTTTTGGATGTTAGCTAAGTGTTCAGTGTAAATTGTTTCCATTTCCTGTTTTATTTTGGTAACTCATGTTGTGTCAGATCTCCCTGCTGTGTGATGTCCTGCCCAGCCCCCATGTGCCTCACCTGTGTTTGAGGGTCTCACCTGTCGTTCTAGTCCTTCTCCGTCTGTTTGCTGGATCATTTTCTCAGGTTCTATGAGCGTTCCAGCGTCCCCGTGTCTGACTGCTTCTGAGTCCCTTACCACCAGGAAAGATCTGCTTGTGTCAGCTGAAACCGTTAAACCCTCTGAATGATGTCATCAGCTGTCTTGCGTTTGCATCTTGCTGCCTGCTGTCAGTTTCCCTGATAAAGTTCCTCTTTTTCTCCTCCCAATGAAATATATAAATATTATAGTATATATATATATATATATATATATATATATATATATATATATATTTATATAAACAGCCCTCAATAATTTCATGGCCTCACTGGAGGACATCAAGCAAAAGTCATGAGGGAAGTTTAGGAGGCCTGAGTGGGTTTTGGGGATTTTAAAGTCAAAATGGAACAAAAAGTTGTGGGACTTAATCAGAGTTCCTCAGGATGAGACTCAGTATCAGTTAGACTTATGACTGCTAATGTGTGTGTGTGTGTGTGTGTGTGTGTGTGTGTGTGTGTGTGTCACTCAACAGGACCAAAGTTATATCTGTGGTCATTCAGTGTCCGTTCCTTTTGAGAGCGCTGGCTAGTTTTCAGCTGTGAAATTGCAAACTGTCCATGAACATGAATGAGGATTAAAATGATGATCATGATGGCAGAAACATCGCAATGTGACGGATTTAATGTCGTTGTAACACGTGCGAAGCTTGTGCACGTGTTTTCGTGAGTATCCACTATCAAGCTTAATGGAATTGTTATTTAAATCATGGAAAATTGTTCAAGTTTGCAAAAAACAAAACCAAAAATTTGTAAAGCTTCCACTGATCAAAGCCTGTTGAAGGCAACCGCTGGCTCAAACATCTGCAGGAGTGAAACGGTGGATGATCAGAGATCAGAGGTCAGCGATGCAAAGCCCAGTGAGCAGAGACAGCTAACACCGATTTAGCCAAGCTAGCTTAGCGTACCTCGCCACTCACCGCTGCGGTGACCAGCCAGCACTCACAGTCCACACACACAACAGCTTAAGCTGAGCTTCCTCTGGGTTCTGGGCTTCAGCTCAATAAAACCACCTCAGGTTGAAAGTTTAACGGCCACTTTCTCACTGAAAAGATGCTTCAAATGTACTTAAACAGTAGTAGTACTCAGTTGTAGAAGTAGCATCAGTATTCCTCTCCTCTTCTCTGGAGCTGGACCTGATCAATCCCAGCTGGTGTTTCCTGACTGATGATTTCAGCTGTCGAGTTTAAAGAGGAGCAGTGGAGTTCCTAATATACCTCAAATACTTCACACCAGCACTGCAACTGCACTTCTTACTCGGACTGTATTCACTGTCGCAGAGTTTAAACTATTTTCTGTAACACTTGGTGTACATCATAAAATATCAGGTTAGTCATGGTACATCACATGATCTTTGACCTCGATAAACCACAATCAAGTGAGAACTGAAGGAAAACACACACACTCTCACACACTCTCACACACTCACACACACACACACACACACACACACACACACACATTTCAAAGAGGATTAGATTTCTCTATGCTCGTGCAGCTCCTCTACCTGGGACAACAGCTACGGTCACAGTCATTTATAGTTCCTAATAAATCACCAGAGCCAACAGACAAGCGTGTTTCCCACTGATTGAGTACTCACAGGGAAAGTGGAGTCTGCTGGCTTTCCTCCACATCCACGACACAAACTCGGCCAGCTGAGAGAGAAGCAGAGAGGATGGAGTCAGAGGGGATGTATTCAGCCTCCTTGTAGCAACAAGCTAAAGACGCAGACACTAAAATGGTCCTTCTGTTCAGGAGTAGGAGACATAAGATCTGCAAGGGAAACCAGGAGGGCTGCTCCTTCACCCCCCCCCCCCCCCACACACACACACACACACACAATTATTACAGAAGTGGTGTCCCAAGAAGCAGGACGGGGCATCTGTGAGGGTTCAAACCCTCTGGACACGTGTGTTGTGTAGTTCTACTGCATAGGCACTCGTCTAAACCTGCACTTACTAAAATACCTACAGTCCCTTCTCTTTGTCCACAAAATATTCCTGTCATATTTCAGTTGTCATACAAGATATGGATATACAGAGTAGGAGCTGACTGATGAAGGGTTTTAATAAACAACTTTAAAATATGTGACATTGTCATACATGAGCATGTAAATAAAGACCAAAATAAAATGGTAAGTTGAACACAGCGCAGCCTTCGGAGCGCCCTCTGCTGGATACTCCAAGTTACGCCATTGTGAAATCACCGTCCGCATTTTATGTGTTGTAAAAAAAGTTGTAATATCAGCAAATATCACCAAACGTGATTATCAATATGATATATCTGTGACAGATCCATGATGGAGCCATGCTAGATGCCTGATAGGCCTGTTATTGACCCGTGATAGGTCCCTGATAGACCCGTGATAGGTCCGTGATAGACCTGTGATAGGTCCATGATAGACCCGTGATAGTTCCGTGATAGACCTGTGATAGGTCCCTGATAGACCCGTGATAGGTCCCTGATAGACCCGTGATAGGTCCATGATAGACCTGTGATAGGTCCATGATAGACCCGTGATAGACCCGTGATAGGTCCGTGATAGGTCCGTGATAGACCCGTGATAGGTCCGTGATAGGTCCGTGATAGGTCCCTGATAGACCCGTGATAGGTCCCTGATAGACCCGTGATAGGTCCGTGATAGACCTGTGATAGGTCCATGATAGACCCGTGATAGGTCCGTGATAGACCCGTGATAGGTCCGTGATAGACCCGTGATAGGTCCGTGATAGGTCCGTGATAGACCTGTGATAGGTCCATGATAGACCCCTGATAGGTCCATGATAGACCCGTGATAGGTCCGTGATAGACCCGTGATAGGTCCGTGATAGACCCCTGATAGGTCCATGATAGACCTGTGATAGGTCCATGATAGGTGTGTGATAGACCTGTGATAGGTCCATGATAGGTCCATGATAGACCCGTGATAGGTCCATGATAGACCCCTGATAGACCTGTGATAGGTGTGTGATAGACCTGTGATAGGTCCATGATAGACCTGTGATAGGTCCATGATAGACCCGTGATAGGTCCATGATAGACCCGTGATAGGTCCATGATAGACCCCTGATAGGTCCATGATAGACCCCTGATAGGTCCATGATAGACCTGTGATAGGTCCATGATAGGTCCATGATAGGTCCATGATAGACCCGTGATAGGTCCATGATAGACCCCTGATAGACCTGTGATAGGTGTGTGATAGACCTGTGATAGGTCCATGATAGGTGTGTGATAGGTCCATGATAGGTGTGTGATAGGTCCATGATAGACCCCTGATAGACCCGTGATAGGTGTGTGATAGACCTGTGATAAGTCCATGATAGACCTGTGATAGGTCCATGATAGACCTGTGATAGGTCCATGATAGGTGTGTGATAGGTCCATGATAGACCCGTGATAGACCCGTGATAGACCTGTGATAGGTCCCTGATAGACCCGTGATAGACCCGTGATAGGTGTGTGATAGACCTGTGATAGGTCCATGATAGACCTGTGATAGGTCCATGATAGACCCCTGATAGACCCGTGATAGACCTGTGATAGGTCCCTGATAGACCCCTGATAGACCCGTGATAGGTGTGTGATAGACCTGTGATAAGTCCATGATAGACCTGTGATAGGTCCATGATAGACCTGTGATAGGTCCATGATAGGTGTGTGATAGGTCCATGATAGACCCGTGATAGACCCGTGATAGGTGTGTGATAGACCTGTGATAGGTCCATGATAGACCTGTGATAGGTCCATGATAGACCCCTGATAGACCCGTGATAGACCTGTGATAGGTCCCTGATAGACCCGTGATAGGTGTGTGATAGGTCCATGATAGGCCCCTCCTAGGTCCATGATAGGCCACTCATAGGTCCATGATAGGCCCCTCCTAGGTCCATGATCGACACGTGATAGGTCCATGATCGACATGTGATAGGTCCATGATCGACACGTGATAGGTCCATGATTGGGCCAATCACGGCTGATGCCTGGGTGGGGTCATCATACGGGGGACTATCCTCAGTATTTAGGACACAGAAGCAAAACAAACAAACTTTTTCAGGCATTCTTTGGTTTAAATACTTCCTGGTTTTGAGTTCAGAATTTTTGTCATCAGAGAGGAAAAAAGTGCAGTTCGTTCAGAGTGCACTGGGCCCTAAATGAGACGCTCCAAAGAATTAACGACATCATCATCCAGGACTGTGACAACAGACAGACATACTTTCACCGCTATGAACATATACTTTCACAAATGATGACATTTATTACTGTAGGAGAAACAAGTGTGATATCACGAGCAGGTGCTTCCAGACACACAGCAAACCTAATCAGACCGGCCGGAATGCCTGCTCCGGCCCCAGAGAGCCCACTTACTCTCCGTAATTTGGTTTCCAGCAAGACAGTCTGAGCCGAGCCGTCACAGAGAGACAGATTGATTCCACATTCACTTCACACCTCAAGGGTCTCCTGTCGTTGTTACCACACTGTACACATGTGATCTTATTGAATATCTATTCATGAACATAATCCCCCGAGCCGCCTACACGAGGATACCCAAAGTCAACCAAAAGCCATTCTTCAACTATTAGGAGTAAATGGATGACTTTGGTCCCATTGGAAATGTTCTACTCTGAGGTCTTGTTGAACAGCTAGAACCAGTTTAAGGGCTCCTGGCATTGTGTGGAAGGAGAACCATCAGAAAAAGTGGGGGGCACCACAGCACCGAGCCCCACCCGGCTCAGGTCCACATTAGTCCACATCAGTATGGCATAGAAAATGAGCATTTCAATCATGAGTTACTGAATCATGAGTTAGAATGTCGACGCTTCCACATATTCTTTGTTAAAACATTTCAAATACGCCCCGACATAGAAAACATAAATCAGGTGACTGATCAGCTGTTTCTGCTGCCACCGTCTTTCTCCAGATGTTATTGGCTACGATACTAGCTGGCCAGACCAGTGACCAGTGACAACTGGCCCAGCTGGGAGCCGTCCCTCCAGACCAATCAGCATGTCCCCTTTGATGTCTGTTGATGGCCAAGACAACTTCTTCTACTGCTGTTCAATGCAGTCATGCAAAATGCTGCCTTTACCGCCATCTTCTGATACGCATGGCCTTGTTTACTGTACCTCCTTCAATGGGACATTTCTAATGTTGGCTTAAAGACATGCGTTTTCATGGTTGCGTTACTTCTTCATTATCATGGAAATGTTGGAAGAGCCAGCCACTTATATTCAGCTTGGTGCCAATGGTGCCTCACCAACTCACAGCAGCAGGGTAACGTCGGTATGCAACTTCTCCACGTCATCACAGGGTTGCACCTTGATGATCAAATGTGGAACACAGCGCATCCGCTATGTAAACTCAAGAGGCGGTCAAAGTGGACCTGCTGGGCAGCAGTAGCAGGTAAACGCGTCCCAGCAGTGGCGTGACGTGCTCCCTGGCAAGAGTCCCTCACACCCCCGCATCAACAGTGCAGCTCACCTGCTGCTCCAACAGGTGAGTCGTCCCGGTCGGGGCCGGCGACTGAGGAGTGCACATGTCTGAGATGCATCGTGAGGTTTAAGATTCCGACTTAATTTAATGCTGTGAGGAGATTTGTCATAGAAATAATCTAAAGTGAGGTGTTATTGTTCAAGTTAATGCAGTCACTTCTTCATTTGGTCCAGAAAACTTTGTTGTATCCACAAATATTATTTTCTTCTAGGGATTAATAGTGATGATCACCAGACGGCGTTATGATTCTCGTGATGTGACTTGATTCGTTCTCCTTCATGGCTTGACAGCGCTGGTTACCTGTGGCCATCACAGGCACTACAGAGACTTTGGGTCATGAACCACAGACCCACCAGTCGTCCCCTCTACTGCACCACCGCACTGAACTAGAAGGCAGGACGTGTGCAGGTCTGATGTTCGCCATGACTCTGAAGGTCTTTATTGATGCTTTATCACTCAACAATCCACTCCAGAGAACATGATGGATGAATGAGGGAAAGCCTGTCCTACTGATTCAAAAATGTTGGAAACACGGAATGTGTTCCGTTGAATGTTCTGTTCTGTTTCTCTTGACAAGTTCCTCAAGCACAGCAAAGCTACTATGAAATAGTCTGGAGTGATTCAGCCTGCTGAAGGAGAAGCCGCAGCTCTCCTGACTGGCAGCAGATGCGGAGGACTGAAGCACGCTGCATTTGAAATGGAAATATGTAAATGATCCCATCAACAAATGAAAATGCATCAAAATCATATTAACAATAAATGTAGACATTCATGAAATGTGATATAAATTCCCATTTCTGTCTTAATTTGCTTTTTAAAATCAAATTTCCAAGTTTACATGCTACTCAGTTTAATCCCCAACACTTAATGTCTTGGTTTGATGTTTTAAAATGTACATTTCTGGATGCATGTCTATGCTCCTGGACCGAGGAAGTGCTCGTTCTCAAAATGTATCTCAACTGAAATATTGAAAGTTGGACACTAAAGTCAGAAAGTGAGTCAATATGGGAATTTATTGCGAAGGGAAAATCATCAAAAGACTGAGGAGGTGAACAAGCAGAGCTGAGAACAGCTGATGGACATCTCAGGTTCCATTTTCAAGGGCTCAGGTAAAAAGTTATTTTTGATATGTTGGGTTCTGTGTCTGAGGGGATGGGCGCCAGATTCAAATGAGCCCAAACCGACGGCGTCCAGAGCTCCCAGTCAGTGAGTTGCAGTGGGTTCATTTATGAGTGTATCACTCATATTTGGAAGAAAATATCAATAATGGTTCATAATAGTGTTTTTGGGGAAATCATCAGCAGAAAGTATCAGAGGCAGGCTGAGGTTTGTCTCTCTGCCTGCAACCCCTCTCAGGTATCACATGACCTGTTAGAAACCCCACTTAGCGCCCGCAGCGAGAGACTCACATTACAGCTGCTGTAAAGATTACAGAGGATAGAGAAACTCTTTTCACATTCGTTAAAGTGCCTCTCATGAATAATTAATGGCTTTGAATTCAGACCTCCAAATATTCAAGCGTGTTGCGTCAGACTTTTCCTTTCCCAGTGATGGCGTTTGCAGGTCAGCGGGTAAAGGTTCAGGAGCTGAATCTGGACATCCAGACAACTGCAGCCAATAAGCTGAAGTTGTGATCCTGCCAAGCTTTTAATTTCATGATGACATTGGAATCATTGTTGTCCTCAGTGTGCATATCGCTCAAAGGAGAGAACCACCCACAAGTAACCACGCCGGTTACTTTCTCCGTGTAGTGAAGTTGCTAAGTAGCGTCTGGTCAGCGCGTGACAGCGCGAACCTGCTCGCGTTATCTGCGTAAACACCAACCTGCCTCAAGGGCCTGTGCAAGATTTTATTCATGGACGAAATATAATTTCAGCGTGGGCTTAATACGGCATCATCAGTGGGGCTGAAGAGGCAGACACTGACTACAGAATGAAAAATGAACAAACAGGGAACAAGACGTTTATCTGCCACAAAACGATCTTATTTTTAATTTATTCATTTTGAATTGTACCTGGAGGGAGCCGCCCCCCCACCCAGCTAGTTGCTTCCAGCATGTTGAGGCTTCGGTCCTGAATAAGTCGTTCAACTGCAGTTGTTAACATGTAATCTCACCAGTGCTTTTCAATAATGTGGACATGTCTGTTAAAAAATGTGTCTCCACCAGTGCTTCAGTGAGGGTTCAGCTTGGATCTAAGATTGAGAAGGTTTCTAAAACTGTGAACGAGGGGGACGTGGATGCAGAAACATTTCAATAATAAATATATTTTATTATTTTAATAATTACCGTGGCCCCCCCAGCGAGAAGGTTGTGGGTGGAGCAGTGGTCCTCACTGTGGCCCCCCAGCAAGAAGGTTGTGGGTGGAGCCCCGGCTGCAGCACGGGGTCTTTCTGGGTGAGTCTCCATGTTCTCCCTGTTCCTGCTGGGTTCTCTCTGGTACTCCAGCTTCCTCCACAGTCCAAAGACATCAAGAGGGACCAGGTTAATCCAGACTCTAAATTGACCGTAGGCGTGGCTGGGAGAGCCAATGGTTGTCTGTCTCTATGTGTTGGCCCTGCCATGGACTGGTGACCTGTCCAGGGGGAAGGCTGCTGGGATGGGCTCCACCCCCACCACCCTCAACAGGAGAGGAGGGGGAACATGGAGGGATGAAGCCTAAGAACATGTACTCTGAAAGAGAGCCAGAGAGAGCACAAAAAGTATGATGAAAAAAAAATGTCTGACAGCCATGTTAGCGCCCTCTGCAGGCTGGAGTGTATTGTTACCCAGCCGAGCGTGCAACAACACTTGCACAATGGCTTTTGTCAAAGCAGGAGATCAGCCAAAGGCAGGTCATAAAAAGCCACCAGCCGGGATCCTGGCAACAGCCCAGGACTGGCAGCTCTCTGTAGACCTGGAGAAGCAGCTGAGGTTCCCCCAGCACATTGTCCGCTCCGCCCTGAGGCCAGATATCCTTCTGGTTTCAGAGAGCACGAAGAACATCATAATCATGGTGCTGACAGTGTCATGGGAGGACTGCTTGGGGGAGGCCCATGAGAGGACGAGGACCAAATACGAACACCTGGTCATCGACTGTCGTGCGCAGGGCTGCAAGGCAGGGTGCATGCCCATCGAAGTTGGCAGTAGAGGACTTGTGGGGCAC
Source organism: Aulostomus chinensis (assembly GCF_037954235.1). Classification (NCBI taxonomy): domain Eukaryota; kingdom Metazoa; phylum Chordata; class Actinopteri; order Syngnathiformes; family Aulostomidae; genus Aulostomus; species Aulostomus chinensis. Next base: position 1,463,536 of record NC_141322.1, on the reverse strand, counting down.
TCACTCCACAAAGCCCTAAGTGCCCTGGGCATCACAGGAACAGCACCGAAGCAGCTGAGAAAGCCTCGAGGTGGCTCTGGGTTGGGAGAGGAGAACCATGGGGACAAGTGAATGCCACCTGAACACAAGTCACGGTCTGATCAGCCGTGGCTGGGTCGCCTGAGTAGGATGTCTGATGTTTGAAAGACCCGAAACATCTGATGATCTCAGGTAACATCACTGATGATGTGTTCAGGTGCATCAGAAGAACCTGATGTATTCAAGAACATAGTTGGATTGTTATCCCAGCTTTAAATCAAATGAATCTATGAAGGGCGAAAATCTGTCCAAATCTCCTTCAAGTTTTTGTCTTAAGACACAGGAAGAAAGTTGAGGCCAAACTCTCACTGTTGTCACCGTGTTTGTGTAAATAAACGCTGCTTTGAGTTTTAGTTTGTTAATCCCAACTTCATCTCTACTCTCTACAATCGAGACCTGAGTCAGACAGCAAAGTCTCACCTGAGAACGTTTAGGTATCGAATTTCTAAAAATTTACAATGAATAATGCTGTTTAAAAGACTGCAAGCCAACAGAGTACTGTATTTTCCGCACTATGAGGCGCACCTAAAAGCCTTTAATTTTCTCAAAAACCGACAGTGCGCCTTATAATCCGATGCGCCTTCTATATGGATCAATATTGGTTCATTATGGCTGCCGTAGTCAGGGGGCGTCGCCGCAGTAACAGTGGTAAAAACTTTAAAGGGGAATTCCAGTCCCACAGCACTTGTGTGTGTATAAAGACCCCAAAATGGCTCCTTCCAAGAGACACGCTTACGACGCAGAGTTCCATCTCCAGGCTGTCAGTCAGCAGCTACCGGTACGCACGGTACCGTGTTGTGAATGCACCGACTTGTTTGGGAGTGAACGGAGTTGTCAGAACGTTGGTTTGTATTCTGTTAATAAAGTTTGACTGACTGACTTATCTGACTGTTTTGTTGACACTCCCTTTAGCGCAGCTCCATCTAGTGGATGCATAACGCAACACCAGCCACTACAGTCGTTCCTATTCTATGCGGCAGTTTTAAAATAGGCCGTTCATTGAAGGTGCGCCTTATAATCCGATGCGCTTTATAGTGCGGAAAATACGGTAACCGCCTCAGAGCCACGTGCTCACCACGTCCCCAGTGGTCCGATCACAGTGTTCAGGGGCCCCTGGGCTCTGTGAGTACTGCAGAGATCTCCCACCTCACTTGACCCCATTTCCATTACTTTGAGGGTCCAAGGATTGAACTGCAGCACTTTCTAGTTTTAAAAGCCAGGCACTGGAAGAAGAAGAATGAAATAACTGTGTTATTAAAAACCAATCGAGCCCTCTTTGTTTCTTCAGTCATGCAGACGAAAATCAAAGTGAATTAAGGGAGTTTTTTGGAGGTTGCCCGAGCGTATTAAATCCTCAAATCCATCACAAATTACAGTTTTCAGAGCAAAGCAATGACATCTGTGTGTGACTAAAAAATGGCTCCGTCCCAAACTGCTGATGCTGTAACACCAACATCGTGGCACCGTACAGCGTCATGGCAGCCCGGCGGTGCAGCTGGCGGGGAACTGTAGCTGTCAGTCACCTGGATGGTGCCGGAGACAGCGCTGGTATTTCAGACAGGTGAGAGGAATTTTATCGTCTTTTTCAAATAGGTCACTCAGCCAATGATCATTTCTGTAAAGGTTGGCAATAAACAGCATCTGCTTTTATTGTGACTCGGCCGTGACGGAGCAAGGCCGTGTCAGCAGGGTCCAGGCTGTCCGACTGATCCCGTCTGAAGGAGAGGAGAGGAAATGGGACAGAAAATAAGCAGAGACACAAGACCACAGTTGAAAATGTCTCCCATTCTGTTGCTTCTATCCTCCAGTCCCTTCAGACGCTTGATGCTTTGATCTCAGAAGATTCTAAATGTCAGTCCCAGCGAGAGCACGCGTGCAGGAAGAATCCGAACGATTAACAGATTATATTCCTGTGCTTTTTTGACTTCAATGACATCTAAGACTTCCATGAGCATTTCATGTGTTTGCAGTTGTGTGGTGATCAAGCAGCCACACATCTGTTCACTTGTAAGAAGAGAGAAAGCGAGAGAGAATCCCTCGAAGCACGATTACAGCCATGAACCTGCGGAAAATGCTGAGGAGTAAATTCAATTTGTAGCGATGAAGAGGGCTTCAAAGCCTCTTTACACAACAAAGACCGATGGATTTAGGGGTCTGAGAGACGGTCATCATCAGGTGATAACAATCCACCCCCCACAGCCAGAGACAGGACAAAAACCTTTTATAGGCATGAGAAAATGAATAATGGTGCAATTACATCGTTTCTAGCAATAGTGGGTTTTTACTTGTTATGCTACCAAATGCATTTTTGTAGTTCTTTTTTTTACAATACCTCTAAAATGCTAAACATGTTACAGCCCTTCAACATGGCAGCACAAGCATCAGCTGCACTGATCTGTACGTTCACAGGCTGACAAAAGGCAGATTACTTTCAATGAAATACTTTCTCTCTCTCTATGAGGTAACACGTTCAGTCCCACTGGTCACTGCTACTGGTCTCTGTGGGGAACCCTTAATGGATAATCATTATTCGTAGTAGTTTTCCAGGCCTGCACACTGAGGAGCAAATATCTCTCCTAACTGACGGAACTTCACTTAATTTTTCATGAGATCAGTCAGAGATTTCAGAGCTTCAAACGCGCACACAAAGGTTTCTTTTCCACTCATTTTGCTCCCAAAAGTGTAAGCGAGCACTTCACCTTCATCAGGACGAACCCTCCACGTCCATCAGCGAGTCTTGGACTGGTCACAGTCACAAACGCACTTCTGTTCTGATTATTTTTCTTTTTTTAGGCACAGCTCTATCTCCATTTCACAGGAAGTTGCTGGATGTTGGCAGGAACTGGAGCACGCTGTGCTACACGCTGGTCCAGAACACTCAGACACGCTCAGCGCTGACATGTCTGGTGAGGATACGACTGGGATGTTTTCAGCTTCCAGGAATTGTGCCCAGATCCCTCAACATGGCGCCGTTCATTATCACGCTGCAACATGAGGTGATCGTGGCGATGAATGGCACAAGAAGGAGCCTCAGGATCCTGTCAGAACCACCGGGGTTGTTGTCCGTAGCTTAGAACTGTTCATACCATAACCTCAGCGCCACCTGGAGCAGCACAATGGTGGCAAGAGCAAACCACTCACCCACACACCGCCTAGCACGCCGCCTGCCATCAGCCTGCTTCAGAGTAAATCAGGACGCATCTTGGAAGAGAAAACTTGTGTTGAGCGCCGGTCGGGTCCAGACCACGGTGAGAGCGACAAGCTCTCTGATCAGCTTCCCTTAATGCTCTCTGACAGTTTGTGAGGAAATTCTGTAAATATGCAAACCAGCTGCTGCCTCAGCAGTGAACGCTACCGTGGCAGTACTGGCCTGGCGTGTTCACACATGGCCGGCGGTGGCGAGCTGAACCTTCAGTTAATGGGCAACAGCTCCGTTGGATGTTCCTGCAGCCAAAGGCCAATGACACGCTCCCTCAAAGCTGGTGACTGAGTTCTCAGTCATTCAGTCGCCAAGGTCTTTTGAGTTTGGTGTCACAATGAGAGCGCAGGAAGCTGCTGGGTCCTCTGATGGAGCCCCGCTTCAACCAGCCTGCTCTCAACACACACTGGGTTCAGCCATACAGGACATGCTGAACCTGTTTTGAAAGCTGAGACATTTCAATTTCAAAATGCTAATGGATTGGATTTCTTCTGCTAGGGTCCAGCACAGTGACCCCCCCACTGCAGTGAGTGAAAACAAGCCCTGCACACCATGCTGCTTCACATGAGCCTTTAAAAGCCTGGCTGCTGTTATCTCAGCCCAGCATTTACCCCATGACGGACATGTCCTCCACAGGGAGCGATGCTGGAGTCCTATGAAGAGGAAGAGACATTATTTACATGTCACAATTACAAAAGAGCACAACCGTTCCAGCGGTGTGAGAAGGAAATGTTCTGGGCCACATTCCAACCGACCACGCTCACACACACATCAGAGCCACAGGTTCAGCGTACTGGCGTGTTGTTGGTATGGCCATGATGAACCACTGCACCAGCTGCTGACAGTGGTGACGCAACCAGCAAAGACCGAGGCCTTGAGTCCCCGTAGAACCGTCCCCCGCCCCTCCTAACAGAACAGCCGAGGTGTGACTTTGGATGGAGTGATGTAGTTTCTTATACGGTGTTCGATGGTCATGTTCACACCAAAAGGTCTGTTTTCTGAGTCAGACTAAAGCGAGGATGATACATTGTTGCAATGTCTCAACAACGTTCACAAAGGCCAAACTCAAACGGTCCAAAAGTCGTCACGTGGCAGCAAAGCCGTTTGGTGATTGCTTAAACAGTTAAGACCACAAACCCCTTGCAGTTTTTACTGTCCACCGTGGAGCTTCGTCTGCTCAGTCTCATGTTGGCGCTGGTCTGGACTGCGTATCAGCAGACGTTAACGGACCGCACGTGAACGGCTGGGACGACTGTGGCAATTAAATGATGTATTCAAACACGCTCGTCTGCAGTCGGCGGTCGTATCACAGGAGACAACAGGCAGTAATGAGGGCCTCCCTCCACGTTTTTTCCTTCGCCATACCAGGTTGACCAGTGACGGAAGAGGACAATAAAAAGCTCACAGTCACATACATGTTACAATCACAAGGTTGGCTCGTCATACTAACAGAACATGACGTGTAAAACGGCGCACTTCCTGTGATTGGTGAGGATGGGCTCACACCAGAAGCAAACCGCTCAAGAGTTCACTTGATAGCGGTCCCAGACCACCTCGACCAGACCGACCCAGGAGCGGCTGACTGGTCGGCACCAGAGTTGGAGGCCAGCGTTCACACCGACCAAAACGAACCAAGGAGGTAAACGCTCCAGGGTCCAGTTCAACTAGATAGTAATACTGGATTTCACACTTCGATACGATATTTTGAAATTCTGATATTTTAATATCATTATATTCTATGTCATATTATTTTGATATTCGATTCAATTTTCAATACCAAGCAACCACTCAGAATTGAGTGCAACAATGTTTTTTATTTAAAGAAAAATAAAGAGTTTATGCTTGAGGTACAGAACTTTTACAAGTTATTGTTTACACATAAGGTGGCAACGGTGGAGCAGTGGTCCTCCCTGTGGCCCCCCTCCAAGAAGGTTGTGGGTGGAGCAGTGGTCCTCCCTGTGGCCCCCCTCCAAGAAGGTTGTGGGTGGAGCAGTGGTCCTCCCTGTGGCCCCCATCAAGAAGGTTGTGGGTGGAGCAGTGGTCCTCCCTGTGGCCCCCATCAAGAAGGTTGTGGGTGGAGCAGTGGTCCTCCCTGTGGCCCCCAGCAAGAGGGTTGTGGGTGGAGCCCCGGCTGCAGCACGGGGTCTTTCTGGGTGAGTCTCCATGTTCTCCCTGTTCCTGCTGGGTTCTCTCTGGTACTCCAGCTTCCTCCACAGTCCAAAGACATCAAGAGGGACCAGGTTAATCCAGACTCTAAATTGACCGTAGGCGTGGCTGGGAGAGCCAATGGTTGTCTGTCTCTATGTGTTGGCCCTGCCATGGACTGGTGACCTGTCCAGGGTGAACCCCGCCTCTCGCCTGTTGACGCTGGGATAGGCTCCATGGATGCATGGATGTTTACACACTTACAAACAAGTTTTAATATATGTGACCTACTGTCGATGAGCTTCAGCTAGCGCTCGCTAACATGACAGCACGTCAAAGTGAACAGCGATAGATGTGGTGACTCTCACCAACACTACTTCAAGTTCTGCTGTCACCAGCCTCTGGACCTCTAAATCTACTCAGGTCCGGTGTCTGTCTGGGAGGAGCTTTGCTACCTTCGTCGTGTGCCCTCCTTTGGCTTTCCTTGTTCATCCGACTCAAATCCAGAGAACCTCCAAACAGCACTTCTACTGCTTTGTTGATTGACTAAAACTGGTTGGTCCTCATGGCAGCTGACACACGTGGAAAAAAAAAAAATACAGCCAGCAGTGTTTGTGTGAGCGAGGCAGGAGGGGAGGGGCAGCTGCACCATGGCTCGCCCCCCGGGGGAGCACGCTGTTTGTTTGTGTGTGTGTGTGTGTATGTGTGTGTGTGTGTGTGTGTGTGTGTGTGTGTGTGTGTGTGTGTGTGTGTGTTGGCGGCTGCGGTGGCACATGTGTGAACCAAGGAGGCAGGTAGAGTATCAATACTATTGAAAAGTCATTTAGTACCATTTTTATGTTTCAAAATCGATATTTAATTGATAAATCAATATTTTTGACAACACTACTTCAACCGGACTAAACAAGGCTGGTGTGAATGCAATCATGTCCAGCACCGCCCCTTTTCTTTTCATTCAACACACACACACGATATATCTATATCTACATATCTATCTATGTATCTATCTATATAGATAGATAGATATGTAGATGGATGGATAGATAGATGATAGATAGATGATAGATAGATGATAGATAGATAGATGATAGATAGATAGATAGATAGATGATAGATAGATGATAGATAGATAGATGATAGATGATAGATGATAGATAGATAGATAGATGGATAGATAGATAGATGATAGATAGATGATAGATAGATAGATAGATGATAGATAGATAGATAGATAGATAGATAGATAGATGGTAGATAGATAGATAGATAGATAGATAGATAGATAGATAGATAGATAGATAGATGATAGATGGATAGATAGATAGATAGATAGATAGATAGATGGTTGGTAGATAGATAGATAGATAGATAGATAGATGATAGATAGATGATAGATAGATAGATAGATAGATAGATGATAGATAGATAGATAGATAGATAGATGGATAGGTAGATAGATAGATAGATGATAGATAGATAGATAGATAGATGATAGATAGATAGATGGATGATAGATAGATAGATAGATAGATAGATGATAGATAGATAGATAGATAGATGATAGATAGATAGATAGATGATAGATAGATAGATAGATGGATGATAGATAGATAGATAGATAGATAGATGGATAGATAGATAGATAGATAGATAGATAGATGATAGATAGATAGATAGATAGATGATAGATAGATAGATAGATGGATGATAGATAGATAGATAGATAGATGATAGATAGATAGATAGATAGATAGATGATAGATGGATAGATAGATAGATAGATGATAGATAGATGATAGATAGATAGATGATAGATAGATAGATAGATAGATGATAGATAGATAGATAGATAGATGATAGATAGATAGTTAGATGATAGATAGATAGATAGATAGATAGATAGATAGATAGATAGATAGATAGATAGATAGATAGATGGATAGAAAGATGGATAGATAGATGGATCCATTAGCTTCAGTTAGCAGGACGGTGGCCTCTGCAGTCCACCTCTCCGTCCAGCACAGCTCATCATTCATGTGTTGGTTTGCCATTGAACGGACACACAAACACGTCCTGTGCTTCCTCCCTGCAGTATTTGGGTGCTGCTCTGCACTCTGGACTTGGTTCCACCCTCTTAAGATAAACAAAGTAGAAGAATGAATTTTTGACTACTGTGAACAAACAAAGCAGCTGACTCCAGATGCTCGGACACTCTGGGGATAATAGAATGGCTCTGTACAGTAGATGTGGAATGACATTTGTTCACACACACACACACACACACACACACACACACACACACACACACACACACACACACACACACACACACACACACACACAGGTTCATTATGGAAGACGTACTGTTGCATCAGTGTGAGTCATCAGGGCGTATTTGGGCAGTGAGCCACCTGCTTCCTCTCTTTAACAAGCTGTCATTTAAAAAAGGGACACATGTCGAGCTCAGAGAGTGAAGGTGAAAAAGGGTTACATGACAAACAGAATGTAGGTAACACACATCAGCCAGGCTCTGAAGACAGCTAATCTCAGCTCCCACACTCAAACACACAACCAGGACCAACAGGGAAATTGCTCCTTTTCATTCAACTCATTTTTTTGCCGTTGCTTCCTCAGAGTGGCTCAGTCGGATCATACCAATACCATAACACCTGCAGGTGGTGAGGATGCATCACATGACCTGCACTCCAGTTTGAATTTCCAAATCTGAAATTCCAACTCAAGACTTGCTCTGAGAGAAGATGACCCCGCATCGCTAAGTGGGTGGTGGTGACTCGTGGGTCCCTACTTCCTTTTTTCCCCTCTCATGTCCATTTAAGTCCATACAAACAGGCACGCTCTCATTGGCTGTCCTCATATTTCCCAGATAACAGAATGGTCGAAGGAACACTGCGGGTTACAAGCTGGAATCATCCAAGTTGTTTGGCTCCATTTGACTTCTTCAAGTAATCGACGGCGATGCTGCCAACACGGTTGAGGGATAAGCCGTCAATACCCCCAGAAACCAGATATCAAAGTCTAACATTTTCAGAATTCATTTTAGCAACAGAAATAAAAGGGCAATTGCATTTAAAAGCACAACAAGAAATGACAACAGAGGCATGGAAGAGAACCACGGGGAGAAGCGCTGTCCTCCGGACTGACACTGGTCGGCGTGCACTGATCATGAGAGCCAAGTCCACTGAAGTCATGTGACACGTTTCCATCTCTTATACACACACTAATGTATGTGTGTGCGTGTGTTTTTGTGTGCATGTGTGTGTCCCGTGTGTCCGCCATTACTGGGCTCTTGCCGCGCGCCCGTAGCTTTGATCTGCTCTCTGGCGGTCAGGATGGCGTTTACTCTGGAAGCACAGAGCCATCACTGCTCTCGTGGCCGCGCCTCTCCATCGCTGGCCTCCGCGTACTTTTTCATGTTGCTGCCCCATTAGACAAGCCGGGCTGTAATTGCTGTGGCGCTATCTGGAACATACAGGGGACTGTGGTGCTGCCGTCAGCGTTCCCCAAGGCTCATTTTCACTTCCATGTCAGTGCTTTAACACCACAGAAGAGTGACTTCCTGCAGAGACACCTTTAACATCCTCTTGTCGTTTTAATTGATGGCAAAATTGCCACTGGTGATCATTAGCGGCGCGGAGCACCTCTGACGGCGGGTGGCTCTGAGTCAGAGGCTTCGACTCGTTTATCATCCACAGAGCTTTTCAGTTTGGGATGATCTCCTTACCTCAATTAATGCTAATGAAGGCAGGATTTGTGCCTGTCTGGGTGTCATGTGTCATTAATCGTTACTGCAGTTGAGGGGGGAAATTGTGAAATCACTTTTTTTTTTACTACTGCAACTACAAACCGTCATTTAAATCATATTGCAATCTAATTAAAAGACATGCCTGGGTAGTTTCAGCACCTCAGGAGAGAGCCTGCAGCTCCTGGCTTGTTTGCAGCTGAAGCACATTCACGGTCAGAGAAAGACCGTCGGTGCCACCGCACCGAAACCTTTGACAGCTCTCATATGTTTTTTACATGGATGGAGTCTTGCTTGAGGTCACCTGGCCTGACCTTCCTGACCTCACACAACACAGCAGATTCATCCCACCACGTCTTCGTGTCAACGGCTTTAGCGAATTGTTGCGAACCAGCGAGAGCGAAAGCTGTCAGAATGGAACTGAAGAAACCTGACAAGCTTGCAAACACTCGCATAAAAAAGGATCTTCATTCCTAATGTGAGCATAACAAGTACGATTTGTTCCACCTTTGACAGGAACACATTTCCTCTTTCCATGATTAAACTGAATATTTTTCTCTTTTAGCATCTTTTATATTTCTCCATGTCCAACAAGTGATCCTCCAGGCTAATAGACTGACGGCAGCGACACCGAGCTGAGCAGAGAGCAACCGTGTTCACACACAATTACAGTCCACCAGTTCAGAGCCGCCATAACATTGTTGTTTTTCAGGAAACACAATTCAATCAGACTCAACTTATATTGCACTTTCCATAAAAATCAAATGGAACAAAAAGTGTCTCTCTCACACACACACACACACACACACACACACACACACACACACACACACACACATCAGACAGTCATTGGTCAGGAAAAGGGGCAGAAAAAAACCTGCCCTTCAAAGGTATAAAGTTATTCAGGAGGTAAATGAAAGGATAACAGCATAAAGTAATAAACAAATGCAAAAATATCAGGATGGCGAGTAAATGGGATGGGGGCAAATGAGCGGGTGGGAGCACACGATGAAATACATAAATGAATGTTAACAGGAGTAAAATGATATAATACAGAGGTTTATAAATATTAATAGTAATTTGATCTACCAATAAAATATATTGATGTTTATGTCAAAGAAAGCCAGACTGAAGACGCAGGTTTCGACTCTGCTGCTCTCAGGTCTCCAGGCGGGCTGATCCACAAACCAGGACCGCAGGTTTGAGTTCCAACTGTTGGGGGGGATTACAAGGCTCTGATAAAGAGCCTGGACTTAGACCGTTATGAGCTTTAAAAACCAATAAAAGATCTTAAATAAATTCTGAGTTGGACGGCAAGCCAATGCAGCGACTTTAAAAGTGGAGCACTGTGTGCTCTCTTTCTGGTCGTCGCCAGCCCACGCGCAGCGGATGTCGACGGTAATATTCTTCCTTCAGACCAGAAAGTGAAGAATTGCAGCCGTCAATCCTGCAGGTAATAAGAGCAGCATTAAGTCTCTGAGGCGGAGCAAGACAGAAAGGGTCAAACGCCAGCAACATTCTTAAGATGCTAAAATGCTTTTTTGGTTGTGTTTCTGATACTTTGTTCCAAGGTTCTGGACTTGCTGACAGGACTTAAGCACTTTTGGTTGAAGTTTTACAGTCAGTTTCTCTCTCTGAGCTTCAGGACCAATCATTAAATGCTCAGTTTTGTCCTGATTGAGCTGGAGAACATTGGAGAACTGCCATCTGTGACTGGAAATCTAAAATGAAGTCGAAGAAGGGTGTCAACAGATCAGGAGATTAGTGATGTGCAGCTGTGTGTCGTCAGCATAACTGGGGAAGTTTGTACCGTGTCTCCTGATGCCGTTTTCAGGTGGCAGCATATAGATATTAATGAGTGTCGGACCCAAAATTGATCCTGGGCAAACGCCATAATCTACTTTGTAGCATCTTGTTGAACATTTCTCTGTGGATACATGAAATATCCCAGCTGCTTTCCCCCTGGACAGGTCACCAGTCCATGGCAGGGCCAACACATAGAGACAGACAACCATTGGCTCTCCCAGCCACGCCTACGGTCAATTTAGAGTCTGGATTAACCTGGTCCCTCTTGATGTCTTTGGACTGTGGAGGAAGCTGGAGTACCAGAGAGAACCCAGCAGGAACAGGGAGAACATGGAGACTCACCCAGAAAGACCCCGTGCTGCAGCCGGGGCTCCACCCACAACCCTCTTGCTGGGGGGCCACAGGGAGGACCACTGCTCCACCCACAACCTTCTTGCTGGGGGGCCACAGGGAGGACCACTGCTCCACTGGGCCGCCCCGAAGAGAACGCAGATCCAAAAATATCTTAATCCATGTAAGTGTTTTCCAAGTGCTCAAATGTAGTGAATGATATTTGTCAAAGTAAAAATATCATAAATCTATAAACATTTATACACACACTTAGAATGGAGTAACGAGGTACGAACAGTTCTGGACTTAATGAGACACTTTTGAGTTGCGCTCAAAACTTCAATGATCTTCGAGAGGTAAGAAGTTCAACTCTGACTCAAAAAGTGTACAATAGGAACTCCAAAATATGTAGTTCCATCAATAATTTGTTTTATTCATCACAATCCAACAGAATCCAAACGCCCCTTGTGAATTTCTCCTTCCCCCAAATATCACAGGGGATATTCTGTGTTTCAGAGAGCGACGGCCTGAGAGTGGGGGGCCATCAAGCTCACACGCTGAAGATCGACTGCATGTGGTGTTTCCTGCGACGCGGCAGGAGCTGCAGCTGTGGGAAAACAGGGCAACAACCTGCGAGCGCACAGACTTAAGCAGGCATAAAACCATAACTTCAGCAAAGTCACTTGTGAAAAGCAGTTAAATCTACTTTGAGCGGGTGAAGTTTACTTCCCTGTGTCGGGGCCAATACGCCATGAAGTGCTAAGCCGCTTGGGTGTGATCCTTCTTACAAAAGTTTGCTTTAGTCTTACACACTTTGTTTGTTGCAGCTGCCAAGTTACAAAAGAGTCTGGGTTTTGAAAGACTCGCTGAGAAACAGAGTTTTCTTCTCATGATCTATAAAGTATAGATTTTGGCAGTTAGTGGGCCAAAACAAATTCTGCTCCAATTTAAAGTTTTAACTTGATGGGCTTGTTGGCAAAAGGTATGAAGAAAACAGCAAAAATATTACTGCAGCTGGAAGACTTTTTATTTCTTGGTCATGTTTTGTGTACAGACAATAAAATGCTGCTGTGATTTGTTGTCTGTTATACAAGAGATTTGATCTTCCGCATGCGGACAACTTATACAGCCCTTTGTAGCACAAATACAGGGGAAATTACTAAACACAGATAATATGCTGAATAGAAATGACGTGATTAGACATTAAAAAGGAACATTTGAGAATAAAACATAAAATAAGATCTTTGAGAGAGATTTCAGAGCCTACGTGACCTCCTTGGGCTCCTGGGGAGTCCACAAGGTGGGGGCTAAGATGCCTCCGTCACAGCCGTGGCCCCCAAGGACCAGCCTGTGAGCTTGGGTCACACTTACACAAAAACAGCATTCACTGATCACATTTCTCAAAATCCTATTTGTCTGTTTCTCACTCCTCCAATTGCAGAACTTTATACCGTATATTTACAAGCTTTTTCCCCTCTAATTCAAACACTCTTTTTCAAACCTGTTGAAGATGTTTTCAAATGAGTAATTAGATGCAGTGCTTTCCCTCCGGTGACCAGCTGATATTTGGCTAAAAACACAATTCGGGACTTGACCACACTTGGCTGCCACTGCATTGTGTTCTTAGTGAGGCTGGAATTAGTATGCAAAGCTTTACTCCAGTGAACACAGTGGATGCAGGCTGTAGTAGGGAGTGAAATGACCAGGATGTGGAGAAAGAGTGTGTGTGTGTGTGTGTGTGTGAGAGAGAGAGAGAGAGAGAGAGAGAGAGTCTGTGTGTGGGCTTAGCGCTAACTAGCTTGACAACAACAAAACAGGATTTATAAATGGACTAAGCTTGAGGACGTCTGAGAGCTGAGATGTAAAGTAGGAATCAAACATGGACGGTAATACAAGGACGTCTCCTGCAGGCACACGGAGACATCAGTCACCCTTTGATAGCCCTGTGTGTCTGGCCCTTCTTTTTAGGAGGAGGCAGCAACAACAGGGAGCGTGACACACACCTCAGATGCATTCTTTCAATCAGGGCCAATTGAAATGACAATACGATTTACTTCGTTCCTGCTAATGCATACAGAGATTGATGTAAGCCTCAAAGACAGAAGCAATCTTTTACAATTCCATTATGTAAAGCTGGTAAGTTTTCTCTTCAGACGAAGATCAATTGCACCGCGTGAAAGCAACCATGAGCCACATGAGGGGGAAGAAAAAAGGTGGAATGCGCCTGGAAACCTTTAAATACAGTGACCTCATTGAGTCATCTTTCACTGAATTTAAGACTAAAAGAACATTAAATGAATACAACATCTGGTTTTGTAAGTCGAGGGAACAAGGAAATGTTAATCAAAGTGGAGAACCATCCAAGGGCTGCACGGTGGTGCAGTGGTCAGCACTGTGGCCTCGCAGCAGGAAGGTTCTGGGTTCGAGTCCCGGCTCGGGCGCGGGATCTTTCTGTGTGGAGTTTGCATGTTCTCCCTGTGCCTGTGTGGGTTCTCTCTGGTACTCCAGCTTCCTCCACCGTCCAAAGACATCAAGAGGGGACGAGGCTGATTGATTCTCTAAATTGGCCGTAGGTATGAATGTGAGTGTGAATGGTTGTTCGTCTCTGTATGTTGGCCCTGCAATGGACTGGCGACCTGTCCAGGGTGAACCCCGCCTCTCGCCCGTAGATGCTGGGATAGGCTCCAGCCCAGCTCCAGGGTTTTCTAAGAAATCCAAATATTAATATCTCCTTGTTTTATTTCATCCTGCCTGCTCGGTTTGTGTTAAGGGTTATGGAGGGTTAACCAAGATCTTTCAGCACATTTACATGATATCACATCACAAGTCTCCTCTTAGAACCGTCACCTTATCGTAGTGGAGGAGTTTGAATACCATAAGTACCCTAGGAGCTATGCTGTCCGGGGCATTTCGCCCCTGGTAGGGTCACCCAAGGCAGACTGGTCTTAGGCGAAGGGCCAGACAAAGAACGGTTCAACAGACCCTTCATGGGAAGGATATCAAGGAGTTGGTGTATCCAGCATGGAGGGTTACCATAGCCCCGACATGGAGCCAGGCCCGGGGTAGGGGCCCGTGGGCAAGCGCCTGGCGGTCAGGCCTTAGCCCATGGGGTCCGGCCAGACCTTGCCCGAACAGGTTACATGAACTCGTCCCCTTGCGGACCCATCATCGGCAGGAGGAATCGGAAAAGTCTGGTGCAGTGTGGTTTAGGCAGCAGACCAAGGCTGGAGCCTTGACGGTCTAATCCCCAGACATAGAAACTGGCTTTTGGGACATGGAATGTCACCTCTCTGAAGAGCTGGTGGAAGTGGCTGGGGAAAGGACAGTCTAACCTCTAACCCTAACTCTAACCCTTGCTGAGGCTTCTGCCCCCACGACCCCTAACCCTAACCCATAACACTGACATCGTTTAGCACACAGGCTAAGCTAACGGTGCACAGACTTAAGTGCTGTAGAGTAACAGTGGCTACACATGTTCTGCTCAGAATCAGCCAAAGGCGAGTCCTCACACCCCTGACTGGCATCTGACCAAGCAGGTGATGAATCTATCAAGACAAGACAAACTGAGGTTTGTTGCATTTAAGATAATTATAACAGATTTTTTTCTCTTTTTTAGTGTAAAGAGAATACGGGATGTCAAATTCAGCTGAAATAAAGCAAATGCTGATAAAGGTCCTTGCCTGGAAAAGGGTGGAGTGCCCTCTCTGGGTCAGGAATGAGACCCTGCCCCAGGTGGAGGAGTTCAAGTACCTTGGCATCTTGTCCATGAGTGAGGGAAAGATCGACAGGCGGATTGGTGTGGCGTCTGCTGTGATGCGGACTCTGCATCGGTCTGTCGTGGTGAAGAGGGAGCTGAGCCAAAAGGCCAAGCTCTCAATTAACCAGTTGATCTATGTTCCTCCACTGTGGTCACAAGCTCTGGGTGATGACCGAAAGGACGAGATCGCAGGTACAAGCGGCAGAAATGAGTTTCCTCCAGGGGGGTGGCTGGGCTCTCCCTTAGAGACAGGGTGAGAAGCTCCACCATCTGGGAGGAGCTCAGGGTAGAGCCACTGTTCCTCCATATCGAGAGGAGTCGGATGAGGTGGCACAGGCATCTGGTGAGGATGCCTCCCTGGGGAGGTGTTCAGGACACGTCCGAGTGGTAGGAGACCTCGGAGAAGACCCAGAACACGATGGAAAGACCATGTCTCTCAGCTGGTCAAGGAACGCCTCGGGATCCTCAGTGAGGAGCTGGACAAAGTAGCTGGGGAGCAGGAAGTCTGCTTAGGCTGCTGCTCCCACAACCTGGCCCCCCTGATAAGAGGAAGAAAATGGATGGATGGATTCACAAATCATATCAAAGTCTCTCTACCATCACTGAAGTGGCCTGCCAATCTGAATTTTACATTTTTATCAAAAACCTGAGCTGAAATGAGGAAACACACAATCGAGATCAGCAACAGCAGTTAATTCAGCAGACAGACACATGCAGCCACTCAGAGATGACGTCCACACGTGGTCATTCGTATCTGACTATATTTCAGTTAAAATAAGCTAATTTTGAACTACCTTAAGTCCTGCGCACACACTGGCAGCAGGAGATCTGCTGCACCAACAGGAACATCAACACACTGTAACTTACATGTCTTGGATGGATGAGAACCAGAGGAAGGAAAGTCGCTCAGAAAGAACCTCCATGGAACCGGAGAGCAATACTGCAACTAATGAACCTTGGAGGGAAGATTCTTCAAAAAGAAAGAAGTAAAAGCCCAACTTGTCTCGTGCTCCATTGGTGAGCGTGCTCTGAATGTAAGAGGTCGTTACATAGTTGGTGAAAGGAAAAGTTGACGCCACTTCTGTCTTTCATTGATTTTCGCTGGTATTCTGAAACATTCTTTTCTTTCTTTTTCAAGTCTCACCACTTTGTTGCATGTGGTTGATTTCATCTCGTATCGATTTAATCTATCCATACTAGAACGTAAATGTTTGAGCCAAAGTACATAAACTGTAACATACATACATACATCCCTCCATCCATCCATCCATCCATTTTCTCCCTCTTATTCCTGTTAAGGGTGGTGGGGGTGGAGCCTATCCCGCCCTGTAACTGAACATACTGTTGGTATTTCTGTTCTTTGTCATCTTGGCCCAATATGACATAGAAATGATTCAGAGTAATTTAGAGGACAGCAGAGACCTCATGGCAACTATCCTCTGCTTTCCCAGCAATATTTTAGCGAGAAGCCACTGAAAACAGTTGGGTTGTTTTATATTCCGTTGCTGGTGCGCCCCTGTAATTGGATTTGGTTTCACCGAGGTGTCTATGACCTTTGCTGTGACTCTGCTTGTTTAAACTGGAGATCCTGTGGCTCTCCACACCTTTAAACCTCAGACAGTAAGATGACAGGTAGGATGACAAACTCACCTGCGAGGTTACATCGGTCAATTGTGAACTAAAAAGTGCCAGCTTGAGTGACAGCTGTTAAAACCACGGCAGGAGCTTTGGATCAGCCACAAAACACAAACATGACATGAGCCAATAAAAAAAGGCTGAAGATATCTAGAATATTCCGTATTTACTTTTCTGTACATAAGTGTTCATCAAAATTATAAAATAATTGGATTCATCCTCTGAGTTTGTTTCTTGTAAAATACGAATGCGTGTTCATGGACTTGTGGCAGTTACTAAAGCCGGCGAGGGGCTGGGTGTAGGAGCAGGGAGGCTGCCTCCCAGCTCCCGAGGATTTAGCATGCATCACAGTTAATGGCCACCACATGAATGTTTAAATGTTTTCCAAAGGTTATGTGCCCTGTAGCCTTTTCAAAAGGTTATCCACCCTGCAGTGCTGGAGCCGTCACCTAACCGAGGACCTGACGTAGCACCGCTGGCAGAGAAGTGTTTAACACTCCACTGGTTGGATTATTCCTGACTGTGGTGGAGATATTCATGGTCTTCATCAGCTTTGGTTGAGTAGTTTCCAAGTTTTTGGGAACTTTTTCTGAATTGGTTGATTT
Source organism: Aulostomus chinensis (assembly GCF_037954235.1). Lineage (NCBI taxonomy): Eukaryota > Metazoa > Chordata > Actinopteri > Syngnathiformes > Aulostomidae > Aulostomus > Aulostomus chinensis. The sequence goes on along the minus strand of NC_141322.1, from coordinate 1,446,221 downwards.
TATGTGGAATTGCCCATTTAAAGAGAAGACAAGACAAACTGTTTTGGACGGAATTTTCAAAACTACGGCGCTGAGCAGCGGTGGTGCAGTGGTCAGCACTGTTGCCTCACAGCAAGAAGGTTTAGGGTTCGAGTCCCGGCTCGGGCACGGGGTCTTTCAGGGTGGAGTCTGCATGTTCTCCCCATGCGTGGGTTCTCTCCAGTACTCCGGCTTCTTCCCATGAATGGTTGTTTGTCTCTATGTTTTGGCACTGTGATGGACTGGTGACCTGTCCAGGGTGAACCCCGCCTCTCACCCATAGCTGCTGGGATAGGCTCCAGCCCCCCCACGACCCTTAACAGAACTAAGCGGAAGACAATGGATGGATGGATGGAGGTGCTGAGCAGCAGCCTTTCATTTTCCTTTGGCAGGGAAAACCCTCCATGACCCAGAGAGAGAGAGGGTGAGAGAAAGAAGGGGGGGGGGGGGAGAGCTCACCTGCACAGCCTTGCAGCCCTCATGTAGACCCACTTTACGAGCCTTCAGAGGAGAATATAGAGGTGCAGCTCAGCGACGGCACGGCAGCCATCAGAGGCCCTCCTTACACTTGCCATTACAGCCACCTGACGCCATCAGGCAGACATTCGCACAGGTACAACTGCTATTACTAATACGCCTCTGGAGACACAGATATGAGCAATTCATGACAATAAGTCACAAAACAATTGTGTCAAACAGTGACAAGGTTTCTTTACGTTACAGGATTGAATGTTGGATAAGAAACATGGTCACTGTCTGCTTTTAGAGAGGCACAGGCGAGGTACCACAGATGACCAGCAGGGGGCGTGCATGGGCGTGGGTCCAAATTCATCAACAGTCGTTACTGTAACGTTACTGTGCATCTACAGGGTCAAGAGTTATTGGAGATTTTAGTAACGTTTTTCACGCCTGCAGAGTTTCATGGAGATTCGTTGTCTTTCAAGAGGAAAGTTGAGCCACTTGAGTCCCGCAGCATGAAGCTGCGCGTTGTCTATCAGAGGAAGATCTGAGTCTCTGGAACTCAGAGAAGAGGATTCACCAGTAAGCAGCAGTGAATAATAGCAGTTAATGTGTAGAAATTTCAAGTCCAACGTTGCTGCCATTCCGTTCCGATAAATCCTCCAGCGCTCCGACATCATTAGAATGAAGCCAGCGACAACGCTGTCAATATTATTTTTCATTCAGAACTATTGTTCATCCATCATGCTTGAGAGATTTGCGCCGGGGTGAATATCATCGAGGTGCAGGCAGAGACAAACCAAGAGTCAAATTCCCGTTTGACATTTATAGTCCTTGAGAGCATAATGAAATTCTTATCTCTCAGAACATGCATAGATCACGGTAAGCTCTCGCTAGAATTAAGATTCTCCGGCCGGCTGTACGCTTGAGATAGATCTATCAAAACGCTCGCCGCTTCAAAATGACGCTGAGCTGAGCGAGGTTGAACATGTGACATCACTCGCCGAGCTCTTCCTGTTTCTCTTTAATAACTGATGATGCTAATGATTCATAACAAATCACTATTTTATGTAAATGAGCTTCAACATGATTGTTGTTTGTAAAGGAGCCAACTGCACATTTGAAGTCATTGTGACATCATCAACGCCGACTGATGATCACAATGACTTTAGGAAGACAAACAAGGCTGCAGCGGCGTCCGTCCGCACTAAGATAAGCAGCAGCGAGGAGCTTAGGGGAGACTTTGGCCTGGGAAGCTGATTTGAATATGATTAATGGAGGGCCAGGTCTCCACATCACATCCAGCTCCTGCAGCCAGTCTGCCTCTGATAGGCTCTCGCTCAAAGTTGCCTCCGCTATCGCTGCTCACACTCACCGTCTGTCTCTGCCCACAGCTCAGGAGGGGAGGACCTCTGAGCGCCGGCTAAGCCCAGATCACAACAGCAAGGCTCGGTCCAGCTGGACCAGAGTCTCAGCCAATAAGAGCGAGCGGGAATTAAAGTTACAATCTGACACATTCTGGTCGAGGTTATTCAGCCACTCACTGAGGTGTCCAAAAATCTGGAGGGAAATATAAGGAGGACAGGAAGTGATGCCTTCATCATGTCTGCTGATGACTCGGGAGCAGCCAGAGTGTGTGTGTCTCCGCCAAGCAGGTCGTGTCTTCTGGAACGTTCGTCTGTCAGCGCGATGTACAAGAGCTAGCAAGCTGAACATGGAGGAGGGGCGGAGCCTGGGCCAAGAAGAGCTGATACATCTCGAGCAGACATCAAGATCTTCAGTTATAGTTTAGATCTTCATCTGTGTCTGTGTGTGTGTGTGTGTCAACACACACACACACACACAGACAAACACGCACACTCAGATGTACACACACGCACACAGACAGACAAGCACAGTCACACACACAGACACACAAGCACACACCCACACAGACATACACACACGCACACACAGACAAACAGAGACAAACTCAGACAGATGCACAGACACACACTTGCACACACACACACCCTCAGACAGACAGCAAGGGAACGTTCCCTCCATGATGGATGAGGCTCAACAGTCAGAACCTGCTGCAACGCACCAGCAGAGTCATGTGACAGAAATAACATCAAGTCCCACCATCATACCCCTTGTTGCTAACACAACACACAGCCAGATGTGATCATACACACACACACACACACACACACACACACACACACACATATATATATATATATATATATATATATATGTATATACACACTAGATGCCGCATTGACTGCTGCGGCTCGCTAGAACGGCGTGCATACAGGGCGGCCATCTTGGAACAGGGCTCCTTGCTCCTCCAGTGCATCCAGAGACATCTATGATTACGTCTGGAGGAATGGTGTTTCCACACAGAGGAAGTAATAATAAAGCGCTCAGTTGTCGTGCTGCTTACACGAGGTGTGTTTATCAAGCGGCAGACGGACGGACAGAGAGAGAATGAAAAGAACCCAGGAAACGTTCAGGTGTGTTCAGCTCTTTATTCAAAGAATTGCTTGAAGGGTAGGCCATGCATTGCATTTTAATATAATAATGATGAGGGCCCGACCGATTTAAGCGGCCGATTATAGCCCGTTTGAGAATAATCGGTAATCGCCCTAAACTGTCGATAATCGCTGATTTTTTTCAGAAATAAAATGCAGGGAATAAGACATGGTTTCACTTTGAAAGGAAAGGGCTTGTGAATATTTTAATTTTGTTCTTATAATTCTTGCCCCACACAAAACACCTCAGTAACGCTTTATATTAAGGTCCTTGTAATAAGCGTTAGTTAATAGTAATAAGGCCCTTATAAGTCCTTATAAGATGCTTATTAACATGATTATGTGTTTACAAGAATACATAAACATTAATAATGTCACTATAATATAGTTAATATCAGACTATAAAACATTTATTAGAACTTATAAGAAACAGTTTGTAGATGCTTAAGAACATTAAGAAAAGCCTCATGAGTATCTTATAATTGTTCATAATAGCATTACAAACATATATTAACTCAACGAACCCACCCATGATGTCTTTGTCATGCCTTTACTAATCTTTTTTTGTTTGCTTTATTAATAGTAAAATATACTTTATTGCTCATCTATTATCAGTTAACGAGGCACTTGTTAACAGTTAACTATGCTTTGTGCAGCTGCCGGATCTAAAGCGAGAACAATGTCTTATTAAGGCTAATCAATTTCTTATTATGCATTTATTAATGGTTAATGATTTCCACAAATTCCACATCTGGAATGAACGCTACATGTGGTCAAGGTTGATAAAAATTGAACAATGCAATATTTCAACAGTGAATCCCAAAACACACTTTAACTGCGTGTTCACACCGGACGCCAACGCAAATTTCGCGTTGCATCATTCGCGCGAATTTGACGCCGGATCATTTGAGTGTCCATTCGTGGGAATACGCGAATTCGCTGACCTGCCCGAGTAGCGAGTATTTCTGGCAACGTTCCCTTCCGCCATTTCACCATGAATATTCACACAACTGTTGCGTTCTACCTGCCGTGGAAGGCAGAAATACGTCGAAAACTAAACGCCGTCAATCTGGGTTATCAGCACCATCTAGAGGCGAGCTCAGCTCGGTGAATCAAACCGCTCGGTGAACCGAGCTCCTCCAGGGGCTCCGTAACTGCCGCTTCAAGCGGTATTTTCGGATGACGACTGGCCAGTTTGACGACCTGCTAGCTGGGATCGGTGACAGGATGTAACGGATGGACACCAGTTTATTCAACCGGTTCTTGTAATTAGAGATAGGGGGAAGAGCCTAGAGATAGGGGGAGGGGTTACAGATGGAGGAGGAGCTCCGAGATAGGGAGATCCTCCACGCCGAGAGGAGCCAGCTGAGGTGGCTCGGGCATCTGGTCAGGATGCCTTCTGGACACCTCCCATTTGAGGTGTTCCAGACATGTCCCATCGGGCGGAGACCTTGTGGCCGGCCCAGGAACAGGTGGAGGGATTATGTCCCTCCACCTGTTCCTGGGAGCGCCTGGGGATCCTCCCGGAGGAGCTGGTGGAAGTGGCGAGGGTGAGGGCCGTCTGGGCCTCCCTCCTGAAACTGCTGCCCCCGCGACCCGGACCCGGATAAGCGGTAGAAGACGGACGGACGGACGGACGCTATTATGAACAATTATAAGATACTCATGAGGCTTTTCTTAATGTTCTTAAGCATCTACAAACTGTTTCTTATAAGTTCTAATAAATGTTTTATAGTCTGATATTAACTATATTATAGTGACATTATTAATGTTTATGTATTCTTGTAAACACATAATCATGTTAATAAGCATCTTATAAGGACTTATAAGGGCCTTATTACTATTAACTAACGCTTAATATAAAGCGTTACTGATGTTAGAATCACTGTTTAGCACATTGTTATTGTGATCATTTTAAAAAGCTAATGGTTCATTGTTGTTGGCCTTATGTGAAGCATGGTTATTGTGTTGATATGCTGCTTGCTTCAGCAATAAAAGGGATTTGAAATTACATTTCTGCCTCTAATTTACATCTTTGTAGAAGTCGGAAAGGCTCAAAAGCAGCCATTTTATATATATATATATATATATATATATATATACAAATATACATATATGTATATATATATATTTATAAAAGTATATATATATTTTCATACATATATATACATATATGTATATATACATATATACATATATGTATGTATATGTATGAAAATATATATATATATACTTTTATAAATATATATATATATAAAAGTATATATGTATACTTTTATATATATATATTTTATATATATAGTGTATCTATATAAAAAGTATACATACATATATATGTATATACACACACAAACACATATATATGTACATATACATATATTTATAACCTTAATCAATACCATTTTAAAATGAAAATTTTAAAAAATTGTCCGATTGATCGGTCATCAGATTTTTTTCCCTCCAATAATCAGCATCAGCTTAAAAAAAAATCCATATCGGTCGGGCCGTAATAATAATACTAGAATTTCATTCATATATAATTCAGTATATTTATATTCTTGTTCATATCTATAAAATGAAATAATAATTATTTGTATCAGTTATTTTTGCTCTTATCATCATTTTATTGTTGCAATTGCTATATCATGATATTAATAGATTATTGCTATCATTAAAAATTATGCTTGAACGGTGTACACTGCATTTGAGTAGAATCATAATAATAATTACATCAATAAAAACAATAATTATACAGTAATTGTTACCACTATCATTATAATAGTTTTTATATTATCATCACCCATATCATTGCTTTTTATATGATCTAATTTGCATCATATTAATATTCGTGTTGGTTATTATTCTTATATTAATATTGTGTTATTATTGTTATTATTAGACTTATGTCACGATCATCATCATTTTGTGTATTTTTGCAGGATCGGCTCTCTCCACCCTTTTTGAATATCAGACGGTCAGAAAAACCTGCAGGAACCAACAAACTATTGAGCAGCTTCTGTTGACCAGGAGCCAAAACCCCTGAAAGAGAACCGTTCTGCACAGTTCCTTTCTTGTGCCTCCACTCTGCTATTTGAGTGGTGAGGCCAGTTTTGCTACGTGGTGCAGCCTCATTTCGAGGACCACAGACACCACCAGTTTAAGGAGGTTTGAACGGTGGTTGTCAATGCCAAATTGTGGGTCTCCAGTTTGTCCCCAAGCAAAAACACACCATCCGTGCCAATCTCCTCAGGGACCACATGCATGACTGCTGACAGTTTGGGAGCTCGCTCTGAGTGGACCTGGCGAATCACCCGCTCCGCTGCCCTCACCACCTTGACTGTGCCTTCAGGTGGAGTCATGAGCCCACCAATGTTTCTGAGCACAAGTAGGTGGTCGCTCTCATCATGTGAAGAGTGCACGGCGTCCGTCACCAGGCTGGCACGGCACACATCACCAGAGAGCCATTTTAGAACCTGCCGAACCATTTTATTATATTATTTGGGGAGTAAAACCAGCATTTTTAAAATATACAAGCACTCTGTGTCATAGCTACATGTGTGACGTATTCAACAAATCAATACGTTTGGAAGTCGGTACAAAATTCAGCAAATAATTCCACTTTGAGATTAAGGAGTACCTCATTCCTACACTGACGGTTCTGGAACTCCCTTCCTCTGGATTTCTCAGTGCTGCAGGGACCAGAGAACCGGTCGGTGAGGTCCAGAATATGTTTTTAACCAACAGAGTGAGGAGGTCTTTGGAAAAAGGGCAGCGTGAGATGGTGATGATGATTATAATGGTTATTATCCTTTTGATTGTGATAATAAGGGAACAAACGTTGAGCAAGACATTCGACAATGAGCCAGTTTGAACCAGAGACGTTTGAGTTCATGTCTGCAATAACGTTTCACTGTAGCTGAACTATTATATATTTAATAGCTGGTTTATTATGGCAGAGATGGAAGTCGCACAAACAAAGGTCCTTAACGGGGGTTTCAAGACCCCCCAGGCTCTTCTAATGCGTTTCTGAGGAGGAGCTGTGGAGGCTAAACCCACAGGCTCAGCAGCGCACACTTAAAAACACATTCCAACACATTTAAGACACAACAACACACACAGGTGCATAGAGCACATTTACAACACTCCAACACTCTCAAGCAACTTCTTTAACCCCCCGTCCCGCTGCCGCACTGGAGAGGTTCCCAGGAGGAGGACTGACCCGTGACATCATCTCTGATACACTGACAAGACATTAGGAGGACTGACACACTTGACTTGTTTCAACATGGAGCACTGAAGATGAGTCGCCTGGCCAATAATTTTATCTTCCTCTGCTACACGTTTGGTAGATGTCTTCTAATCTGGGTGTGATGAAGCGACAGCAGCCAGGACAGCAGAAATACGGGCAGGTTGTGAGGGCTAAGCCACTCCACCAGCGCCTCATCTGATGTTATCCCACTCATCCCAGCTGGCTCCTCACTGGCCCTTGGATATCTGCAATCACACTGCTGGCTTTCTGCATTAAGAAATCCAGTTTCCTCAGCACTTCTGAAGTAGCGTTAGTTTCAGCTGAGGGTGTATTTTGCTGATATTACGTAATCAAGCTGGTTTGACAGAAATGACCTGAAGTCAATGTGAAGAATATGCAAAATGCTGTGCAGCGGCGGGAGATTCTAGGAGGAGAATCTGCGACTGACAAGCGTAATGCAGCCTCAACCAACACGCAGCGGCAGGTAACTTTGAGCGTTACCATTTTAGGATAAAAAAAAAGATTACGCCAAGCTTACAGGTGGGACACTGTGCTGAATGAACTCACACATGAAGCCTGCTGACCAGTGGACGGCGTGCCTGGTACCTGTCAGCTGCTAGCCTACGCTAACCAGCTCCAGGAGGTCTACTCCTTCCCTCCGTCGCTGCTTGCTAACGGAGGTGCAGCTCTCATGGAGGCGTGACAGGAGCTGAATGAATGTCACTCTGATGAACTACCTATGAACTTCTAACTATCATACTGATGAACATGCATACATTAGCACGTGTGTGCAGAGACGTGCACAAACACAGCAGAGTGGAACACTCAATAAGAAGAAAGAGCAGCAGCCGAGGCTGACTTCAGGTCAGCAGACAAACGGGACTCCTGTTCAATTGGCTGAGAACCCAAAGAGGCATTTTTGATGGTTTCACCACCATTTCTCCATTTTAGACCGATGAGTTTGAGCAGGAAACGTTTATATTCAAAACAGCTTTCCATCCACCCATCCATCCACCCATCCCTCCACCCATCCATCCATCCATCCATCCCTCCACCCATTCATCCACCCATCCACCCATCCATCCATCCATCCATCCCTCCACCCATTCATCCACCCATCCATCCATCCATCCATCCACCCATCCCTCATCCATCATCCATCATCCATCCACCTCTCCATCATCCATCATCCATCCACCCATCCATCCATCCATCCATCCACCCATCCCTCATCCATCATCCATCATCATCCCTCCATCCATCATCCATCATCCATCCACCTCTCCATCCATCCATCCATCCATCCACCCCTCCATCCATCCATCCATCATCATCCCTCCATCATCCATCATCCCTCCACCCCTTTATCATCCATCCATCCATCCATCCATCCATCCATCCATCCACCCCTCCATCCATCCATCCATCATCATCCCTCCATCATCCATCATCCCTCCACCCCTTTATCATCCATCCATCCATCCATCCATCATCCCTCCATCATCCCTCCATCATCCATCCCTCCCTCCATCTTCTCCCTCTCCTCCTGTTGAGGGTGGTGGGGGTGGAGCCTATCCCAGCAGCCTTCCCCCTGGACAGGTCACCAGTCCATGGCAGGGCCAACACATAGAGACAGACAACCATTGGCTCTCCCAGCCACCACTTATGCGATGCTCGCCGCAGCCAACAACCTCAACAGAAGGAGCCGCTCCACTGACTGTGTTCATCACGCTTGACATGTGACCTCATCACCCTGCAGGCGTTCATAGTGAAAGGAAATTCATGACACCAGGTCTGCCTGTGTTGGTGGAGCCGGTATAAGAGCCTTGCTCCGGCCCGCTGACGGTGTAAGAACCACGCCAGCGGGCCACAGATGCACAACGCACAACTAGAGTTGGTTCTGTGGTTCCGTCATTATTGTGGTCTGGAGGAGTCCAGTGTCACCAGACTAGAAAAGGACAGAGGATCAGCAGTGAAAAGAACAAAAGAGATCAGTCATGTGGTCACAAAGCCGTGCCAGTGACAAGGTCAGCGTAGCTCCTCCCACAGACTCCAACAGCCATCGTAACCTTCTTAAAATAATCGCCGAAGTAATTAGGGCCTGAGCCTGAAGGTACTTAAAAAAAATAGCAGTCAATAGCGCCACCTAGGGAGCCACACAACTACAAGATAATTTTCAGATAATTTGAAGCGCTATAACTCCTCCCGGGAATGTCCCACAAACATGGACCAACACCGTTGGACTCGTCTCATCAAGACACTCAATTCCTACACTCTGACCCCTCACCTATCCACAACAGAATGTCCACAATTTGGACTAAACTGTCACAATGAGGACTTTTTTTACTCCCCGAACAAAATCTATCTCCTCCTAGTGCAGGGGTCGGCAACCCGCATGCGGCTCTTTCATCCTTACGTTGCGGCTCTGCGTGGCCTGGGAAAATAAATTCTAAGTGTCCGATTGAAGTGGATGTTATTAGTCTCAAAAACGTGTATCGTGTCTTCTTATTAAGTCAAAGGTTTTAACTTCTTTCTTCAGTTCTTGTGCAATTTCGGTGATCAGCATTCGCCTTCTTCAGAGACGTGTGACAGCACTCACGTGTCAGCAGGCAGCCGGCATGCGCGGAGAGCCCAGCGACACCAAACTGCACACTATCAGAACAAAGTGTTTTCTTGGTGTTGTTCATTTGTTTAATTGTAGTTGTGAATTGTACGATTATTGTGATCTCGAAATATTAGAATAAAATTATATATAATTCTGGACTATAAGCCGCTACTTTTCCCCCCTGCTTTGAACGCTGCGGTTTATCCAGTGGTGCGGCTGGCGTTTCTGGTAGGCTGGTGACATTTTAAACAGACGTGACTGCACCTTTAGGCCTACTGCTGTGTTACAGGCGCTTTCAATAAACACTTAATTAGTAGGGCTGCAACGACTAGTCGACAAAAATAATAATAGCAACAGTCGACAATGAATTCCATCGTCCACTGTTGTCGCCAGACGCGTTTTTCCAGCAGAGTGAGGCGTCTCACTTGATTATGATCTCTGCCGAGAGTCGCTCATGCGCAGTAGCGTCTCTTCTCTGAGTGGTAACATACAATAATGGCGGCGTCAACATCAGGTACGCGCACCAAAACTTCTAAAGTCTGGTAGCATTTTAGCCTGGATACGGAGAATAAAAGACTACTAGCTAAGGTTGCTGAGCAGACCTTGGTGTCATGGCGGTGACGCAGGAACATTTGAAGAAGCCCGTCGGGCAGTTGGACGAGACGGAGTCTGACTCGATTCAAGTGACATTCAAGCAGGACGGTTTTAGGACACATTGGACATTTTAGAAGCGTGTTTTCGCTACAAAAAACTTTACTTGATTTTGATTTATTTATTTGCCTGTCCCTAAAAAATGGACAGAGGTTTATTTATTTATGGATTTGTGTCTCTGCTGGGCCTCATTGGTTTTAGACAGGACATTTTTATTTAATTTTTGTTCGAATCCGCAGTGTTGAATAAAAGATGTATTTTTCATTGTACCCATCTTTCTTGTGTTTATTATCATTTGCCACATAATTAAATCAACTTCATGCTAAATTTAAGAAAAAATTAATAATTATCCGATGAGTCGACTCATCGTTTCAATAGTCGTGACTAGTCGACTACTAAAAGAGTGGTTAGTTGCAGTCCTAGTAATCAGGCACAGCCTCGTCCAGCGCTGTCAGCTTTGTTCATGGTCCGAGAGCTGAGAGCACCGTTTATTTCTACACAGTCAACACGTTTGGAATGCTGTGAAAGTTTGTGTGTCTGAAACTGTACTGTGTCACATGCACAGCAGGTACATGTTCCCTACTATTATTACTGTATAAGTTATGCAGATATGCAACTTGTTGTTTGTAGGAAATGTTAACAAATCGGAAGCTTCCCCAAACAGCATCTCTTCCCTGACCATCCCCTCTGTGCACGAACCTTACATTTGGTGATGAAACATTAAAACACCTGCGGCTTGTAGTCCAGTGTGGCTTGTATATGTACACATTTGTTTTTTACCTAAATTTTGCTGGTGCGGCTTATAGTCCGGAAATTATGTGTGTGTGTACATATATATATATATATATATATATATATATATATATATGTACACATACATATATATGTATATATATACATATATATGTATATATACATATACACATACATATATATGTATATATACATACATATATATGTATATATACATATATACATACATATATATGTATATTTATATACATACATATATATGTATATTTATATACATATATATACATATATATGTATATATATACATATATATATATGTATATATATAGTATTATTTTAAATATAAAAAGTGTTTGCAGCTCCCAGTGTTGTCTTTTCCGTTGAAACCGGGTCAAAATGGCTCTTTGAGTGTTATGGGTTGCCGACCCCTGTCCGAGGGCATTAATGGTATCGCTTCCAATCTTTCACACACTTCTCTCCCAACTGTGCTGATTAAAAGTTATTAAAAGTTTTTATATTAGTCACTCGGTTTGGATTTTACAAGCCGTCAAAGTGGGGGAGACACGTTTCAGCTTCCAATGGAAGTCTATGGGGAGACGGTGTCCTCTCAGGTTCATACTGTCAAACAAACGCTTCTCACGTCTACACCATCCATCCCACAGCTCTACCAACCACACCACTGCATTCCTGACAAAAACCCCTCCAAGAACATGGTGTTCTGTGTCCCTCTGGACCAGCGTATGCCGACTTCTTCCTCTTGTCCCACTCCAGTCCTGGTGCTCCTCCTCTCTCTCCACTCTAGCACAGATCAGAGACAGAGCAGTGGGGGAGGGGTTCTTAAAGGGCCAGCTCTCAGCTCTGCTCTCACTCTAGCACAGATCAAAGACAGAGCAGTGGGGGAGGGGTTCTTAAAGGGCCAGCTCTCAGCTCTGCTCTCACTCTAGCACAGATCAAAGACAGAGCAGTGGGGAGGGGTTCTTAAAGGGCCAGCTCTCAGCTCTGCTCTCACTCTAGCACAGATCAAAGACAGAGCAGTGGGGGAGGGGTTCTTAAAGGGCCAGCTCTCAGCTCTGCTCTCACTCTAGCACAGATCAGAGACAGAGCAGTGGGGGAGGGGTTCTTAAAGGGCCAGCTCTCAGCTCTGCTCTCCACTCTAGCACAGATCAGAGACAGAGCAGTGGGGGAGGGGTTCTTAAAGGGCCAGCTCTCAGCTCTGCTCTCACTCTGACACAGATCAGAGACAGAGCAGTGGGGGAGGGGTTCTTAAAGGGCCAGCTCTCAGCTCTGCTCTCACTCTAGCACAGATCAGAGACAGAGCAGTGGGGGAGGGGTTCTTAAAGGGCCAGCTCTCAGCTCTGCTCTCACTCTAGCACAGATCAAAGACAGAGCAGTGGGGGAGGGGTTCTTAAAGGGCCAGCTCTCAGCTCTGCTCTCCACTCTAGCACAGATCAAAGACAGAGCAGTGGGGGAGGGGTTCTTAAAGGGCCAGCTCTCAGCTCTGCTCTCACTCTAGCACAGATCAAAGACAGAGCAGAAGGGAGGGGTTCTGAAAGGGCCAGCTCTCAGCTCTGCTCTCACTCTAGCACAGATCAAAGACAGAGCAGTGGGGGAGGGGTTCTTAAAGGGCCAGCTGGCAGCTCTGCTCTCACTCTAGCACAGATCAAAGACAGAGCAGTGGGGGAGGGGTTCTTAAAGGGCCAGCTCTCAGCTGTGCTCTCACTCTAGCACAGATCAGAGACAGAGCAGTGGGGAGGGGTTCTTAAAGGGCCAGCTCTCAGCACAGATCAAAGACAGAGCAGTGGGGGAGGGGTTCTTAAAGGGCCAGCTCTCAGCTCTGCTCTCCACTCTAGCACAGATCAGAGACAGAGCAGTGGGGGAGGGGTTCTTAAAGGGCAAGCTCTCAGCTCTGCTCTCACTCTAGCACAGATCAAAGACAGAGCAGTGGGGGAGGGGTTCTTAAAGGGCCAGCTCTCAGCTCTGCTCTCCACTCTAGCACAGATCAGAGACAGAGCAGTGGGGAGGGGTTCTTAAAGGGCCAGCTCTCAGCTCTGCTCTCCACTCTAGCCCAGATCAGAGACAGAGCAGTGGGGAGGGGTTCTTAAAGGGCCAGCTCTCAGCTCTGCTCTCACTCTAGCACAGATCAAAGACAGAGCAGTGGGGGAGGGGTTCTTAAAGGGCCAGCTCTCAGCTCTGCTCTCACTCTAGCACAGATCAAAGACAGAGCAGTGGGGGAGGGGTTCTTAAAGGGCCAGCTCTCAGCTCTGCTCTCACTCTAGCACAGATCAAAGACAGAGCAGTGGGGGGGGGGGGTTCTTAAAGGGCCAGCTCTCAGCTCTGCTCTCCACTCTAGCACAGATCAGAGACAGAGCAGTGGGGGAGGGTTCTTAAAGGGCCAGCTCTCAGCTCTGCTCTCCACTCTAGCCCAGATCAGAGACAGAGCAGTGGGGGAGGGTTCTTAAAGGGCCAGCTCTCAGCTCTGCTCTCACTCTAGCACAGATTAGAGACAGAGCAGTGGGGGAGGGGTTCTTAAAGGGCCAGCTCTCAGCTCTGCTCTCACTCTAGCACAGATCAGAGACAGAGCAGTGGGGGAGGGGTTCTTAAAGGGCCAGCTCTCAGCTCTGCTCTCCACTCTAGCCCAGATCAGAGACAGAGTAGTGGGGGAGGGGTTCTTAAAGGGCCAGCTCTCGGCTCTGCTCTCCACTCTAGCCCAGATCAGAGACAGAGCAGTGGGGGAGGGTTCTTAAAGGGCCAGCTCTCAGCTCTGCTCTCACTCTAGCACAGATTAGAGACAGAGCAGTGGGGGAGGGGTTCTTAAAGGGCCAGCTCTCAGCTCTGCTCTCCACTCTAGCCCAGATCAGAGACAGAGCAGTGGGGAGGGGTTCTTAAAGGGCCAGCTCTCAGCTCTGCTCTCACTCTAGCACAGATCAAAGACAGAGCAGTGGGGGAGGGGTTCTTAAAGGGCCAGCTCTCAGCTCTGCTCTCACTCTAGCACAGATCAAAGACAGAGCAGTGGGGGAGGGGTTCTTAAAGGGCCAGCTCTCAGCTCTGCTCTCACTCTAGCACAGATCAGAGACAGAGCAGTGGGGGAGGGGTTCTTAAAGGGCCAGCTCTCAGCTCTGCTCTCCACTCTAGCACAGATCAGAGACAGAGCAGTGGGGGAGGGGTTCTTAAAGGGCCAGCTCTCAGCTCTGCTCTCACTCTAGCACAGATCAGAGACAGAGCAGTGGGGGAGGGGTTCTTAAAGGGCCAGCTCTCAGCTCTGCTCTCACTCTCTGATCAGACTCAGGCTTCTAACTCCTCAACTACAAGGCCTCCACACTGGACCAGGACACCCTGGGGTTCAGGCCAGGGCTCAGGCCCTCACAACGCTGCTTGTTTTTATTTAAGTTCTTCAGACATCACAAAAAACAAAACATTGTAAGGAGAGTAGAGACTCTGTCAGTCACATGACTGGCCGCCTGTCGCCGCCACCATTCCCAAATTTTGTGTTCGTCTCCAGAGAAGCAGCAACATGCCCAGCACTAGCTGGCCCCCCAAGACCACGAGAGCTGGTCTAGCAAAAAGCACCCCCCCCGAACTCCAGACCTCCCTCCAGCTTTCTCTGGTAAACGTCTGTCGACCAAAACGATGAACCCACCAGCTGGATTTCCAGGTTCTCTTCTTCTTCTAACAGCCATCGTAACATTGCCTACAGCGCCATCTTCACAGGAATCTATGCACTGCGGAACCTGGTGAACTCGCTGCTAACCACTCCATGTGGTCAACGGTTGTGAACTGCATCACACCTGCGGCTGTGAGGCTGTGAAATGGTGAGCTGGTGCTTCAAGAGTGGACATCTTACCTAAACAGAATAAGAAGAGCGTCTGCTGAGTCCTAGCTTCTCGCTGATGTCACGCCACAGACATCAGAGCCGATGTCAGCAGAGACCATGTCAACTCTATCAAATCACACACACACACACACACACACACACACACACACACACACACACACACACTGAGGTCGACTGGCAAAGTCAACATCCTTCAGCTACTGAACAAATCCAGCAAACAAGTGCTGACAGAGACTTTTCAGCTCCACTCATGTTACTCCATCGAGCAAAAGGCAAACAAATTAAGGTTAATGACCATCGTCATCCCACAGAATCACAGATGAATTCAGAAAACGCTGGTGTCTACTGCCACTGTCAGTGAGGTGTCGTGAGTGCAGCTGTCACTGGAAGGTACAGGGTGAACCCTCACTGGTACAGACTTGAATTCCCAGCGCAGGACAGATTGCGGCTGTTGTGATTAAGACAACTGGCTTTTCCTTCATCAGCTTCTGGTTAAACAGGTTTTTACGTCTGCGCTTCGCTGGATGAGTTGGAAAAGTGTTTCCTCCTCACACAGAGAGGTCTCTCTCCCACACACCCATCAGCGGAGGAGGAGTTAAGAAAAGAGGACTTTATCTTATCTCTTATCAACATCGTATTATTATTTTTGCACAGTGGCGATGAACACACCTGTGTTTTTATTTGAAAGCCCCCATCTCAGCTCTAGAGTACTTCTCTCCAGCACTTATCGTTGCTAGGTTACAAAAACTGAGTGAAGAGACTTGACATCCTGACACACAGCAGCATCCCTCCCTGCCCCCGACTGCGACAGCTCACGTTAACCCTTCACTCTCCGCCAGTGTTGACAGCGCTGGTATCATAAGCCCTGCCTCTTCTCCATGCTGATTGATCAGCGAGAGATAAATGATGCTAATGAGCGCCGCTGTATTCCAAAACTATTTCCAGCTCAGGTCACATTCCAATAAGGCATCTCATCGGTTCTGACCAGAGGAGGAACTGCAGCTGCCGGGTACTGCGCGCCAACAGCAACAATGAAGCAACACTGTTCTTATCCTGCATGTCAGTATTGCACAGTAGCCTTACAGCAATGCCTTGAGAGGCAAAAACAGGGAATGAATGTTTGTGAAAAAAGCAAGAACTGAAAGATCCAGCTTGGTGCACCGACAGGAACACATGCTACCATTTCAGGAAAAACACAGGAATGAGTCTCAAACCTGGAAATAAGTCAGCACAGAAGAGCGCCCAGTTCCCTCGGCTCCAAGTCTAAGTTGGAGGTTCAGTTCTACATCAGATCCAGCAGTAAACACCAGACTGGTGGATGGTGGAGGTTCAGTTCTACATCAGATCCACCAGTAAACACCAGACTGGTGGATGGTGGAGTGGTGGAGTCTTAAAAACCTGGGTTGCTAACAAGAGTCTAGAGGAGCCAACAGAGGTCATGGAGGTCATTGAAGGTCATCAGGGGGAAACAAGAAGCCTGAGGCTTAGTGGTGGTGACCTTGAAGTCATGTGACCCCTGTGTAGTTCCTCCATAGGCTAACGTTAGCTTAGCACTGCGAACCGTTGCATTGAGGCGTCCGGTGTCATCACAGTGATTCATCCGTGAAGATGAAGGTCTACCTGGTTGTTTAGCTGCAGCAGGAACAGGCCTGGTGAACCAGGTTCTGATTGGTGAGCGTTCATTCTCTGCTGCCTCCTGATGGGTTTTCTTGCTCCTGTAGGTTTGTGTTCCCTGCTCAGGCCTGAATTGCCTCAGCCTCCTCCTGGGTACCAGACTCATCAACCTGCAGCCACCTCACATTTTCAAGTCTGGAGCATAAACACTCCTCACTTTGCTCTGCCTGAGTTTACTGAATGTCTGAGTCAAGAGGAAAAAACAAGCACAGACTGTATTTACTGAACCACCTCTGAGCTGCAAGATCACTTTACAGCACACCCACACTTGGCCCAGTGGTCTTGTACTATGCTGAAGCACAAATGTCCCTCGTGCCCCCCGCTCCAGGCCTAGCACACCTTCATCACTGAACCAGCCTGAAATTTGGTTGTGAATCCCTCAGGTCTGGTTTTATATTCCATGGAAGGGGCAGGGCGTGTCAGCCTGCACTGGACACTCACACAGTTCACACTCTTGATTGTTGGTCATCGACTTTGTTCACGGCTAGCAAGCATCAGGGGAAAGACAGGCAGCTCGCCAAACTACAACCACGTGGTGCTGTGACATCACGTACCGTTAAATCTGGGCGCTTCGCCTCTCCACTGGGCCCGGGTGTGATAAGCAGCCACGGTGGCCAAACAAGCCTGAGTTTTGGAGGTCGTATGAGCCCACCTGTAGCCTCGTCAAGCCAGAGGCAACAGACGAGCTGAGCGCTGGAAAGTCTTCACTCAGCAATCAGTTTTTCTATTGCAAATGCAAAATGCATATTTGCAGACAATGTCAAGGGCAGCTTTTGTCCCACTTTGCACAAATGCCACAAAGACGCATGTCACAAGAGTTCACGAGGCACCACAGAGCCTGCTGAGGCATTTCTCTGTCCAGTTCTCAGATGCAGCACGGACAAGCAAACTCTCCACGTATGACCTCCGTCCCGGCCCAGTCGCCCCCCTCAGCACACGCCCACGAAAACGTCACACCCGGCAGGCAGAACAATGTGCTGCATGTTTTGCATGTCATCTTCTTAAAATAATCGCCCAAGTCATTTTTTCATGTTTTTCAGAAAACACAAAAAAATGGAGACAAAACATCATAAGGAATTGTTTTAGGCAAAAAAACATGTCAAAAAATGACTTAGGCAATTATTTTGAAAGGAGACAATATGCATTATTAAAAGCTCATTAAATTCTACACACAGTTGTGTCTCCAGGCAGCTGCCCAGGGCCGCAAACACACAAACACAACCATTTACAACAAACATTAAAATTCAAACACAAGGTTTAATAATACGACCTAAGAGCTCGGCCGCGGCTCTGCTCGAATGCAGCCGTGAACACCAACAGAGGAGAGCTTTATTATTTCTTCACATACATAAAACAAACTGCATGCTACTGTTTATTCCCTCACTTGGAGAGGCAAACTCTTATTATGCTTGGTGCACACTGGAGGATTTTCAATTTTCTAAATAATAAAATCAATGTTTAAGACCACCATGGAAAACAAATTTGACAGGTTTTTTTGAGAGAAATATTTTCTCACATTCTCTGACAAACAAAATCTTCAAGAGGAGCAGAGCTGTCGAGCAACTCATCGTCCGTCGTCGGCCCAGCGATGGTCCCGTTCATTTTTATACAATAAAATAAATAAATTAACAGTCACGGTGACAACAAGTGACACCTTCATGTCCAATCATGAGCTGAGTGAATTTGTCAGCACACACTGGTACACCTCCAACTGAAGAAGAGGATTTTAAAATGAGAATCCACAGGTTCGGGTCATCACGCATGACCAACATCAATCTCAGTACGAGTAAAATACCAGAGACGTAAATCTCATCTGCTCTCATAAAGCTGTGTTTGCGTGTTGGCTCCCTCAGGAGCACTGAAGGGGGACTGGAGACCCCATCAAAGATGGCACCTCACTCCCTGTGCCGGAGGCTCCTGTTGGCCTGCAGAGAGCGGAGAGAAAATGGAGTCCTCCGGGTGATGAAGCTGACTCCCTGTTGGTGCTCCCATCAAAGCTCTCCCAAATTGCAGACTTTATTCTGAATCAAACAGATCTTGTAATGAATGAGTCGTTTCTTGGCTTCACACGTTAAAATGTATTAATGGCCCAAAATCATCTGTAGTAACTCGGGGTGCAACGAAACAGTCCACTCACCAAACGATAGGAAATACGAAACAGGGCTCACGCTACAAAATACTCACGGTAGGAAATAAAGGTGAAAGAAAATCAAAAATCCAATATTCTTTATTTTCTTCCTTCATATGCTGACATACAAGTTTTTGCTACATCAGTACAAAATAAAATAAAATGCTCTTTGCTTTGAAAAAACAAAATGTTACATATATGTATATATATAAATATATATAAATGTGAATGAATGTGACCACATTTCTGACAGGAATATTACAAACAAGACAAGAACATTGTGAACTTCTGTTCACTTGAGCTGATGATCACTGGCGCCGCACACACAGCAACGCTCCTGACTGTCGCCTAGACAACAACTGTGAGGTACAGCATCCAATCACAAGACAAATGGCAGGAAACGAGTATTCGCCAATCAGAAGCAGAGCAGCATGAGTTTTCCCGAATCTGAGTGAGAAAAACTGATGTGTGGAGTTACTCAGTAGGAGGATGAATGTCGGGGCTACAGGAAGTGCACAGCCAGGGGACCGAAGGTTACACACGGTAGCCCTGAGGTTGTAAATCCTTTACACACTGAGAATGTGTGTGTTTTCATACACAAACTGAGAAGAGTTCCTATCTCTCCATTAAAGTTAGCGCCACCTTTGCAAGCCGCAGCAGTTAAAAGGTGCTCCCATGTCGAGGCATCAGCACCAGGAGACTCTTCAATCATCAGAACCTCTGTCAAGTTTTTAATGCATCACGTTTTTCAGAAATTGTCCTTCAAAAAAGTGAAAACTGATTCCCAACAAGTTCAACCAACACAACAGTGTCCAATTAAATGTGTGAAGACGAGCAAGGGTCTCGAGGCAGCAGTGCAACGTGCATAAGGCTCATTAAAGCGCTGTGCAACGTTAGTGCTTTACCCGAGTGATGTCATCAGTGTCACAGCAGTGATCCTGCACCTTGTGTGGACGTGTGACTCGGATATGAAGCCGTGCCTCATTCTGAGTGCAAACAGGCGTAGGACTCACTTTCACATGTTCCAAGCCTCAAGAACAGGCAGAAGCTCCAGATTATGTGATCACCAGTGTTCCATTTATACCAAAATTAGAACCCACATCCCACATCCCCCGATTCTGACTCAGAAAAACATCAAATAACAGGAGAAATAACACGGAATGGGAGTCCAGACTAGCAATTTGTGCACTCGTGGAATCATGGATGGTTGGAGGGAGAAGTGGGAGGTTTGAGTCAAAACTGCCGCTCGATTTCTCCACCTTTTAAACTCGCGGCTGAGTTGCCTGTCAGATATGCGAACAGGAGAATGTTCCTAAACCGAGGAATTCTTCTGAGCACCAGTTCAGGTGTTGCTCTCTTCTCAACGTGTAGATTGGAGTGACTGGAGTGGAACAACAGCCCACCAATGTCTCCGCGCTATGGATTTTTTGGACTTTTTAAGTCTGTACCCTCATGGACTTCTTAGTTCTGATCTTTGTGTTATTCAGTGTTTGCTTTACTTTCCATGTTGCATTTTATTTTGGAATCACTTCCCTCTTTTCTGTTTGTTGTCCTTCCTGTCTTTGTCTGGTCACCATCCTATCAGCTCCTCAGACTTTGAGTCACTGTCTGCAGGACCTCAAGCCGGGCCGGGCCCCTCCTCTCCTCCTCAGCAGCAGCAGCGGCGGCTGCGCAAGCTCCGCCTGCTACAACACGCCTCTCAGTGTGGAGGCTCTGCAGACCTGCTGGGACCGTCCGCTCACACGAGCTAATGAGATCATCCTGAGTGAAGTGATGCTGAAAATGAATCATCTCCCGCCTTTCCCCTAACAGCACAGCGGGCACATTTCTCCTGGACCTTGTGCTCTGAGGCCATCCATCCTCCGCCACCGCGCAGGGCCGTGGCTCCACTCATCACCCCCCCAACAGCAGCATCTGACCAGACCTCCGTATCTAATCAAACCATAACCGAAGAATTTGTTTTCAGGAATTATGACTTTTCCAATTCTAGGTGTTCAACCAGAGGCTTAGATTCAACTGTAGGTCGTTCGTGCTGAAGTCGGACGAACATCTGCATGAGCTAATGAAGGTGTGTCTGCAGCCCCCAGCAGCACTCTTTTATCTTCACAGCGTGTTTTCCTTTAAGAGGAAACTGCTATTTCAGTTGAAGTTGCTGTGAGACAATAATAAAGGAAAGTTCCTGCAGGTAATGAAATGGTGATGCACAATCAGCGGAGGGCTTGAAGGATAGCAGGAGTCCACATCCATTAGACCCTGCAGCCTGCTCCTGCCCCGTCGCAGCACTGAGGAGCGTTCTGTTGAATTCCTATTAGGATGGCTCCTTTTTTTAAAACACAAACAATCCACTGCAACGAAAAAAGGAGCAGCAATGTGACGGTCCAGATGAAGCTTAATCCATCACAGCTCTGTACCGGGAGAAGACGTTTTGCCTGGAATAATCACAGATGTCAGGCACTATTTTTCACTGTGTCAGGACGTGAGTCCTCTTGGAAATATGATGTCTGAAGGAGCTGCGCTGCCTGGATGATTCAGGGACAAAAGTTGCAGGTCGCAGGGCCAGATGACTGACAACGCCACAGGAAACCGAATCAACCCCGTCAGGCTGCGAGGAGGCGCCCGGCAGAGGCTGAGCAGGCCTTTGACTGGCTGACAGGGAGAGAAACGGTCTGAGAACGTCTGTGAGGTGGACGCTTCACTCCTCGCACACACACTCACAGGAATGAGCCGGCCGCCGCTGTTCGCCATGCAAATTCACCAGTGCAACACTACTCTTGAGTTTATTGCCAGTGTAAGCAGCTCATCGCACCATTGGTTCATCGCAAATCCATTTAGTGTGCAGTGCATTAATCATGCTGCAGGCTGCCACCATTTATGCAACTCCGTAGATTACAAGAGAGAGTTGGAAATGCTGCTTAATGGCAGCGGCGTTCATTCATTTCTCCAATGTTGCATGTAGTGCTAGCGAGGTCTGCAGATGCTACGTGCACGGACGTGTTGATGAGATGCCAGCCTCCTCTGCAAGCTAAGCATCGCCTTCACTGCTTTCAGTGTGATGGCGGCGGGTCCATCTGGGAGCTGTACAGTAGATATAGATATTATTGAGTGATTCTCAAACTCCCATCAAACTCCCATGGGCTCTCTCTCAATTACATTCTTGCATAGCTGCACTGAGCAGCAGCACTAATGAGATGTTAACAGCTCGCAGTGTAAGACTGCTTTACATGAGGGTTACATGAATTAACCTCTATGCAAAAACGGCACATACAGCACGAGTCCTCCGCATCCATACATTAACCTCTTCAATTAATAGCTTTCTGCTGCGAGCTGCTGCAAAGCTTTCCATTAGCAAACCCATCAGAATCCTGCAGATCCATTCAGGCTGAGCGGTCCCAGCCAAGCGGCGGGACCAGCGTACCAAGCAGGGCTGCAGCTGTCCAGGAAGCTATCAATCATTCTGCCGATTAATCGAGTAATCGGATAAGTAGTACTGCGTGTTCTGCAAATTTTTTTGATTACGTTACTTTGCTTTATCTAAGAGCAATGGTACTATACAGGCGGCCCGGTGGAGCAGTGGTCCTCCCTGTGGCCCCCATCAAGAAGGTTGTGGGTGGAGCCCCGGCTGCAGCACGGGGTCTTTCTGGGTGAGTCTCCATGTTCTCCCTGTTCCTGCTGGGTTCTCTCTGGTACTCCAGCTTCCTCCCACATTAGTTTCCTGTGTTTTAATAAACTCTGACATTAACAACAGGTCTCCTCCACCTGCAGCTGAATCACAGGTGGATTCATACATGGAAACACAAATAAAGGCCAGTTGGGTTTTGGGGTGACTATAAAACCTCCTGCTGAAGGAGGAAGTCACCAGATCAGACACAGACGGGTGAGAGGAGCGCGCTGACCTCCTCTGTGTGTGCGCGCGCGTGTGTGGACTGCGTGTGTGTGGACTGCGTGTGTGTGGACTGCGTGTGTGTGTATGGAGGAACGGCACTGATGCAGAGGAGAGACGCTGCAGCCGCGTGATCGTAAATGCTAACTAAACTTAAACTTAAGCTTATCAGTAATCTGGTATTGAAGAACTCAGCTGTTTATAGTGAATTTCAGCGCCCACCCTGACGTGCAAAACAAAGAACAGTTTCGTTACCGAAGTACAGGATTAACTGGAGGAATCGTTTCAGCCCGAGCACCAAAGTGATTGATGTGCATGAGCTCACAAAGGACACGGAAGATTCCACACACTCCAAGTGCACGCGGTCATCAGACAGGACTTGACGGGCGCAGGACGACGCAGGGAGCGGTGTGAGAGTGTCTGACCCGGCCAGCGGAGAAAGGAGGTTCTGTTCATGTCTGCTGTGCGTCTACAGCAACACACACAGATGCTTTCGCGCCCTCACACACACACCAGTGTTACTTTAGACAAGAAGTTTAGTCTTCGTCTTTTACTAAAATTCTTTTTAGTCATCTGATTTATTTAAGTTTTAGTCTAATTTTAGTGGACTAGAATATTTTTTTTCTGAAGCATTAATTTTCAACGTCTGTTCTGGAAGGAAAACTGCGTCCATGTGGACCAGCACTGCAACACCCAAACACATTCGTCACTTCAACACTGCTGTGTCTTTATTAAAACTGTCACAATGACAAGGCAATATAAAAATAAACTGTCATGAGTTTGAAATTGTCTCAAAAAACAATCATTAGTTTGCAACTGAATTTAGGAATAAATGACAAAAATCTAACAAAAAGTGCATTTACAGGCCATCACGGCTGGAGGAGGCCGGCAGCTCAACCAGCGCCTCTCCACTGGGGACTTCTTCAACTGTGGGCACGTCGTGTAACGTACAGAAATACCATCGTTTTGTTTTGGTCGGCAAAAATACATTTGTGATGAAAACGATGACAAGTTGTCTTCAAAGAAATTCACACATCGCAACGCTGCCATCCTGCACCATGATTGAATTGATAGAGCTGCATTTTCCTATTTTTTTACAAAACACGAACTACGCACCTAGAAGCAGGTTCTGGTCTGCCTCTGTCGCTCGGTGACCAGCAGAACTACAACCCTCTTCCTGTTTCTGGTCTGATCTTCGGCTTATGTGATTGGCTGCTGCAGCGAGACGTCAGGTTGCATTTCTCTGACAGCTGACAGCTAAAATTCAAACACGCCGTTCGAACAGAAGTGGCGCCTCTGCTAAAGAGAGAGAAGGAGAGAGAGAGAGAGAGCGAGCGAGAGAGAGAGCGCTTGTTTGACTTTGCAGGTTTGTGCTAACAGAAAGTGCTAACTGACTGGTGTTCAGAGAGTGAGACCAGGAGTGAGTGTAACCCTGAAATAAGTGTCAAATACACACATTTACTGTGTCTCACTAATCAAGATGCAACATTTCAGACAAATATTATACAACCATAACTAATGCGCATGATTCACTCGCCGTCGTCTGAACAGGGAAAAGTCCCGTGACGCCATCGTCAGCGATGGCGCTACCATCTCCATGTGCTTGAGATCAGAAGCCGTCCTGTCTGAGGTCCACGTGCGGGACCTTGAGGTCCGTGAGCAGGTTTGTCACGCGGCTTCCTGACCGCCCGACTCTCTCCCTGCTGAAGCCTCTGAACGAAACTAAAACACATTAGAATCCAAACAACGTTTCTATGAGTTATCAGTTCTTTACATGTTAAGATATTGTCGTCCCCCCGAGAACATTTTTCTTGTTGGGACTTTGACCAGGACCTCATGTTTGGTGCAGGAACATAAATATCGGTGTTTGCGTCTACTCTCTCTCTAGAATATGAACCTGGCACCGGCCGGAACGTGAACGCCAGGCTGAACGGAGAAATACGGCTCGCTCTTGGGTTTTTATTTGCAAAGGAGGCGACGGCAGCAGCTTGGACTGGACGAGTTGAAGTTGAGCTGATTTACAGTGTTTATCTCATTCTGCAGAGCAACCGCATGAGCAGGGAGACGGACGACGCCGGAACCACACGTCAACTCCCTACCTGGAAAAATCCTGCAGCAAACACAGAGGAGCCTCCAGAGTGACCATTAAAATGACTCAAACCTCTCAGACAGTCAATAAAAACAGAACATTAGAACCCTCGTGAAGGGAGAATTGATGGCGGGGCTGCTGCGTTATACTGTATTATCTCAATGTTTCGAATAAATTGTCAATCGAGTGAGCGGCCAAAGACCGGAATGACTTTAATTCCCAAGTGACAGGCAGCTTGCAGGGCAGCATGATGAATCACCCTGAAGTGGCTCATGTGATGTCAAACAGTTCTTGTAAATACCATTTGAATTGCAGTCTACATGTTTATTGCTGCATATATTAGCCACACATTACATGAAAGCAAGATATAAAATACACACTCCCACGACAGAGAAGCTTCCTGTTCCAGACAGTAAAATCCATACTGGCCCCGAGGCTCACGGCTGCGCTACAGACTGCACGCCACACCACAGCGAGTCCATCCACAGCTGGGAGTCACCATCCGAGTGACCGCTGCCAGCCAGCCCTCGTCTGCTGTCTCTAGAAAATACACACATCAACCTGAAGCTATACTTCAACCCTGAAAGTGTATTTTCCTTTCAAGCGCTCCGAAATTGGTGCCGTGTCACAAAGATGTGTTTCCCTCCTGCGTGACTTCATTTGACTCCAGGATGCAGAAAGATCCAGCCACGCACATTCAGCCTGGCGCTAATGCAGACTGACCATCAGTTTAGCTGTTCGTAGCCATCAGGATCTTTCTGCATCCCGGAGTCAAAAAGAAGAGATGGAAAAACACCGTCAGGTCACAGCACAAACTTGTGAGAAGGTGCTTTTTGGGCCATTTTGAAGTCTTCAGAGGATATAAATTATTCCTCCATATTTTTCCATTCTTGTAAGAGCTGCTGATATTCCACGTGTTTTGAGTTTCATCTATTTGGAGACGAGGATGAACCGTGGGAATGTCGCAGGCTGTCGAGCAGGTGGAGTCTGTGTTTATCAGGCAGGATTTGTTGGATGAAACTACGCTGGTCCTCTTCTTCTTTGTTCTCCTCCCTTCACACCTCCGAGGTGACAGAGGAGCCTGATTGTAAATGTCAGCTGTCGCGTCTTGGTGGTTTGAGCATCACTAGACCCTAAATGCAGGAAACACAAGCAGTGGAAAAGGTTCTAACGGCTTCCCCTAAAATGGCTGAAGGTGTATTTATGTCCCTGTGGGTGTAGCAGTGCTGCGCAGGACGGTCGTGGATTCAGACGGCACGACACAAATCAGTAGCAGCAGCAGCAGACTGTTACCATCTGCTGTCTGACCAACATCCATCAAAAACCCTGACAGATGATGCAGGGGAACAATCCACTCCACTATGAACCCGGAGTCATGTGACCACCCAGGGAAGACGGCCATCTTACATTGGAGATCAGCAATTAAAGTGTGTGTGAAAACCCAAACCCAGAGATCACGAGCGATGGTTCACCATCAGGTGGATAGGAGTGATTGAGCTCTGAAGCTTTGTTGCAGGACACAACAACACAAACACGAGTTCTTCTTCTTGTGTGAGCAGAGCTACAGACGCGATGCATGGCCGCACTTTGCTGCAGTCCGACTATTTCTGGCAAACAAGGTTCCTGGTAAATTCATTCACTGTCCTTCAAAGCAGGGAAAGTGAAGTTGAGATTTGTCCATCAGCTGAGCTTCCTCCTCCAGGGACATCATCCTCAGGTGACGACTCCAACGCCAAACTGAGGAATCAACGCCTAACAAACACAAGAGCCGATTTTAAACACAGCGACAGCCGGCGATGGTTAACCCCCATCGCCAGTTTCAAGCCAGCCCATGAGACATTTCAACACCCTGCATCTCCACCCTTTGACCAGCTAGCGAACCTGCTCCACCTGCACCAGTGTGTTGCTGAGGCTGGTCTGGTGCCTCCTTGTTAGGAGCGGCGGGAGACGTTTGCTCCACAGACCCAGGAGAAGCTGGTCTTAGGTCAGACCTCCTCCCACACCTGCTTCACCTCCTCCCTAGCCCGCTCCACCTCCAAGCTCATGACCTCACTTCATCCAGCTGGGGTTCAGATCAGAAACGTCTCCAATAATAACTGCAGACACCCAACCAGAGCCAGAGTGAGCCAGTGGACACACGCCTTTGGAGAGACACGTCTGACGCTCCTTCTCTTGTGATTTGGAGGACCTTCCAAGCTCGTATGTTTGAATCTTTGCTCACTGGAACCGGTGACGAAGGGCTGACCTGTTAGGGCCAATCCCAATTCAACGCTGAACCCTAACCCTTGCCTCCCCCCTCCGTTTTGCACGTTGACACATAGGGTTAGGGGTGTCCTGAGGGGAAGGGCGGAGTGCTACGGCCCTCCAAACAGAGTTCTATCAGAGGAACACTCCAAAGCGACTGTTAGGAGAAATCTCCCAGAATGCCTTGCGAATCACCAGTAAGATGGCGGGGAACAATTCACAAGCTATGAAGGACATCCATAAAGTTAAGTATTTTTTTTCGTAAATAAAGATTTTTTAAAAACTATGATAACCATCGGAAGAGAAATCACCACAGCTGAAGACGTCATGTTGATATTTCCTGGCCTGGAAAACAATCGTCGTGTCTGTTCCCGGCGTCGCTGACGACTCGTGATGATGTTCCAGGTCGCGAGGACAACCCTTCGTAGGCCCATTTCATCGTAACTTGTGACTTTGTTTCAAGGGGTAGAGGGAGAGGTGAAACTACAGAAACGGGACTGGACCTTCGTCTTGCCTCTGCTAAGGAGGCTGGTCCAGCTGAGTTTGTTAGCCTCGTCAGAGCTCCTTGGATTTTTGGGGGACATTCGTTTGATTTGGTGACGTATGCATCCCACAGTAATGGTAGCAGATGGGGGGTTACAGCCCTTCCACTCTCCTCCTCAGAGGTCAGCACAGCACCGCCAGCAAACACAGATCATGTCAGAAGGCAGTTAAAGGCCGATGTTGGCGGCGCCACCGAACGAGAGCGTTCCCTGCCAATCCTCCACTCATCCATGTTCACCACGAGGTCACCACACTGAAGCGTCCCTGACGTTCGGCATAAATTCAGAGGAGGCAGATCTTCTTTACCAAAGAAGTACAAATACATGTTTAACAAAGACTGTGGTACAGATTCAACATCTCTACCACAGTAAAAGAGAAAGTACAGCATCCGAAAGGTACTAAAACATAACAAGTTGCTTTGAAGGACATTTTGCCTTCATAATATAATATATTAAAATATAACATAACTGAAGACTATTAAACATTCTAATTTCAAATCAAAT
Source organism: Aulostomus chinensis (assembly GCF_037954235.1). Classification (NCBI taxonomy): domain Eukaryota; kingdom Metazoa; phylum Chordata; class Actinopteri; order Syngnathiformes; family Aulostomidae; genus Aulostomus; species Aulostomus chinensis. Next base: position 1,418,077 of record NC_141322.1, on the reverse strand, counting down.
TTAAACGATGAAAAGCAGAGAATAATTAATATCAACTTTCAAATCACTTTCAGTGTCAGCAACTGAACTTGAATGCAGAAACAGATTTTGGCCATTTTTTTTTAAATACTTTTTTCCTCATCACACATATAATTACCATTTTCAGTGTCACTTACACATAAAACTACAGTAACATAAGCAGCAGTGTTTGGAGAAAAGGACCAATGAATGAATGAGTGAGAGGCCCTTGCGTGAAGATGCACAGTGGAAGTGTTTACCAGGAGTGAGAGGAACCGGCGCCTCCTGTTCAGTGAACATCTCGTACACAAAATAAACCCCTAACAGCAAAACCCCCCAGAAACCACATCGAGATGGACCACATCTGGACACAGAATCCCTGGTCAAATATCCATGCCTGCTCTATGAAATCTGCAAATAAGAACTTTTGTGAAAAACATCGCTGCTAATAACTCTGAATCAGTCCCAGCCACCAAAGCGCTACGACTGGTCGACAAAGCACAAGATCCCGAGTGGCTGTGGGGAATCAAGACCGCAGGAAGTAGTAGAAGTACAGGTATGTGAGTAAAACGTAGGTGTGAAAGGCAAAAGTCGTCAGAGAAACACGCCACTCGAGCAAATGAACCTAAAAACGCTCCTCGCTGGTCACAAACTCTGATCCCAGCAGCCTGAAGGTGACTTCAACACACAAGATCAGCAACTCTGGCTTCATCAAGTAGCCATGCTAACCTCCACTTCTGGGTGTTCCTTCAGCAGCCGGCTGTTGGAAGTATTTCACTCAGGAGGTGGAGCAACTGACAGATGCCTGAGCAGCAGCACAGCATTCATCAAGGCGGCGGCGGTGACAAAGGAAGCCGCCTGGCTCGTATCCACCTATTAAAGCTGCCGGATCTCAGGAATGAGAGGAGCTGGAGGAAGCTGAGCCCCGCATCAAAGACCTGACCTGGGGAGATGGCATCAGCTCAGGCTGTTAACCCTCCCATCTGCTCCTCACATCACCACTGGACCCCCCAGCCTGGAACCCCCCACAACCCCTCAGATCTGCTCCTTCTGATATGTCAGGTATGACCTGTCACCCAGATCTCCTGCTGGCGCGTCTCCGTAATGACGGACGCGCCTCCGTCCACGGCCCTGAGGAGGACAACCGACAGCTCCAGTGGCTTCATGAAGTCAGAGCCTGGAAATGAAGCCGCCAAGAGGCCCGTGAATCATCTCTTCACTGGACGGAGTGCCACGAGAGCGAGGAGCCCGGCGGAGAAGGCTGACCTGGCACGTTTGTTACCCCGGAGGAGCTGTGCCACCCTCCTGGGGGGCAGTTATCAGACTAACAGCTCGTCTTCAGAGAAGACGAGAGCTCTCTCTCTCTCTCTCTCTCTCTCTCTCTCTCTCTCACACACACACACACACACACACACACACACACTGTAGGTGGGCACAACTCTGTCCTCCATCGTCGTAAACCCCTGCACCAACACCCCGTCATTGATGTTCTGGAGGCGCGGACTTCTGTGGTTTCTGCGGCTCCGGGCAGCGACGGACGCACTTGGAGCGCAGTTTTCTAGTCGGGATGAGAACCGAGGAGCGGGGGAGCATCACGCCTCCCCCGCTCCTCCCCGCGGCAGGTGTCCCCCGCGTCTCATCTCAATACTGACGGAATCTACAAGAAAGACAAGACGCACAGAAATGCGTGCATGCACTTTCTCCCAACGATCACGACGCCTCCCGCCGCTGAGCCGCGCTCCTGAAGGCGTCTCGAGGTCGTGCATGCAGGCGCAACAGCAACTTGGCGGTCCTACCTGGTCAGACGCCTCGGCGGCAGCGGACACGCGGAGCTGAGCAGCGACAGCCGCCGTGACCGGGATGAACGGACGTCCCGGCACTGATCTCCGAAGTGCGCCTCGCCTGTCCCCCCCGCAGCGATAACGGACAGCGAGGATCAGACCACTCCCCCCTCGCCCCACCCTGATGGCCAACTATTTCCAGTGTTTCCTCCTCCTCTTCATCGTCAGGCGGCTCAACCTGCTGGCCTGAACCACCTTACTTTAAGGTTCTAACTGCATTGTTAGAGCTCCATCAAGACAAAATGCCTCTAAATTCGTTTGTCAATCGTTGTCCTTTATTTGAAGAACTGTCCTAAATATCCCAGCTCATGAATCAAGTTGCAGTTTTTGCAGTTACTCTGTCCCATCCAGTCCATCTAACCTCCCCTGGAACCCCCACAGTTCCTCCTGATGGACCTCGGCTGGCCCGTCGCTCACTGATTCTCAGACATTTCAAGTCGAAGTGGAGGTTTTTTTCATTTTAAAACTCTCAACCTCCTCCAACCTGCTGAGCACCGGAGGAGCTTTGCACAGGTGCTGCATGCTCCCCACCGGTGACGACTACCCCTCCAGGCTAGTGGTAGCCGCCACAGAGCCACAGCAGAGCTGCCTGTTTGCTGCTAGGCTAAAAGCTAACAGCAGCACAAACACGCAGCATGTTACACAGGGACGACCAACAATTAAAGAAATACTTCACCCCAAAAGTATTTCTTTCCTTTCAAGTAGCAACAGGAGTCATGAGCTCATGAATGTGTTTTTCCCTCCTAAATCAGTTCTTTGTGCCACATAGATTTAGCGAATGGTGACTGACAGCTAACAACAGTTTAACTGTCCAAAAACATTTGTTGACAAACTCGCCAGGTTGCCTGGTACAATCCCAGTCTCCTTAATCCAGCTCAGGAACCCACAAACATTTAGACTGCAGATTAAAATCTTTTTATTTAGTCTTTGCTTACTCCGCTGAGGTGCATCACTGCCCCCTGGTGGCAACTCACAGCTCTACATTTACACCCCAAATCCACACATGGGATTAAAGGACGGCCAGGCTCCCAGATTTCTATGTACTTTTCTGTTTTAATCCCTGAATTTGTCACGACGTCTCGATGATAATCAAGAAACTATGACGTTTAAAAAAGGAAGCATCGAAATCCCCAATACAAAAGAGGTGCAGGGCCAAGTTAACCTCCACCCAATCAACAACCGCTACCAGCTAGATTGGTTGGCCCGTTTAGCTGTCAATCAACAGCCAAAACCAGACTGCACCTCACTGGACAGCTTAGCTGTCTGTCAAAAGGATGAGACCAGAAAGCCTAAAGCAGGGATGAGGGCCTTGTTGGATCCGTGTTGGGTGAGCAGCGTCCAGGAGGACGAGCACAGATCCAGCGAGCTGCAGAGGCTACGTTAGCGCTAGTTCACTGTCAATGCAGGTTGTGAGGAGTGCAGAGGGAGGGTTCATGATCAGAGTACCATTCAAAATGATTGAAACAGATTTATGACACATTGTTTGAATATATATATATATATATGTATATATATATGTGTGTGTGTATATATGTATATATATGTGTGTGTGTGTATATATATACATATATATACACACACACACACATATATATATGTATATATATACACACACACATATATATACATATATACACACACACATATATATATGTATATATATATGTGTGTGTGTATATATGTATATATATGTGTGTGTGTGTATATATATACATATATATACACACACACACATATATATATGTATATATATACACACACACACATATATATACATATATACACACACACATATATATATGTATATATATGTGTGTGTGTATATATGTATATATATGTGTGTGTGTATATATATACATATATATACACACACACATATATATATGTATATATATACACACACACATATATATATGTATATATATATGTGTGTGTGTATATATGTATATATATGTGTGTGTGTGTATATATATACATATATATACACACACACACATATATATACATATATATGTGTGTGTGTGTGTGTATATGTATATATATACACACACACACATATATATGTATATATATATGTGTGTGTGTATATATGTATATATATGTGTGTGTGTGTATATATATACATATATATACACACACACACACATATATATATACATATATATGTGTGTGTGTGTGTGTGTGTGTATATGTATATACAGTCATGGAAAAAATTATTAGACCACCCTTGTTTTCTTCAATTTCTTGTTAATTTTAATGCCTGGCTCAACTAAAGGTACATTTGTTTGGACAATTATAATGATAACAACAAAAATAGCTCATGAGAGTTTAATTTAAGAACTCAGAACTATTAATTTTCCATGGTTTTCTTGATAATAACCAAAATTACTTAAATTCTTACATCAATAGCTATGGCATTGTACCGCCAAAAACACTACTTTTAAGCATTCCATGTTTTCTTTTCTGTTTGCTTTAAACACATGATACACACAAGAGTTAATACTTGATTGCATAACCATTGTTTTTGATGACTGCAGCCATGCGTCTTGGCATGCTCTCCAGCTGTCACAGCAGCCCATTCCTGTTGGACAAATTCAAACAAATTTTCTTTGTTTTTGGGCTTGTGGTTCTCCATTTTGAGTTTGATGATTTTCCACAGGTTTTCAATTGGATTAAGATCTGGTGATTGAGCAGGCCAAGGCATGGTGCGAATGTTGTGGTTCTCCATCCAGGCTTTAACTGATCTTGCCGTGTGGCAAGGGGCATTGTCTTGTTGGAAAATCCAGTCATTCGAGGCAGGAAAGAGTTTTCCAGCTGATGGAAGAAGACTGTTTTCAAGGGTAGTCCTGTGCATGACCTGGTTCATTCGGCCTTCACACAATTGCATTTGCCCTGTTCCACTCAGACTGAAACAACCCCAGATCATGACTGATCCACCCCCATGTTTTACTGTAGGGGCAAGACAGTCTGGGTTGTAAGCTTCTCCAGGCTTCCTCCTAACCAGTAAGTTGGCTGGAGTGGGCATCAATTCAAAATTGGATTCATCACTGAAGAGAACCTTAGCCCAATCATCAACAGTCCAATCCTTGTGGTCTCGAGCAAAGAGTAACCGGGCCTTCCTCTGCCTTTCATTGATGAAGGGCTTCTTGTGTGCTCTGTGTGACTTCAAACCAGCTTCAACAAGTCGGTTTCGAACTGTCCTTGCCGAACAAGTCACATTTTTCGACAGTGCCCACTCATTTTTAAGGTCCCTGAAGGTCTGACGACGATTCCTGACACAGGAACGGATGAGTGCACGGTGATCTCGTGGGGTAGAAAGACGTTTCCTGCCACGGCCAGGTAGCAGTTTGGTAGTGCCATGTTCAGCTTGTCTTTTTTGGTTGTAATGAACGGCTGTCTTGGAGATCTTCAGTTTTTTCGCTACCTGTCTCTCCCTCATGCCAATTTCCAGCAGTGCCAAGATGGCTGCCTTTGTGGCTTCACATAATTCTTTTGTTTTAGGCATTATGTGAGAGCTGACAACTTCTGAGTTGTGCTACGGCTTGAATGTAAGCAGGAAACCACTCTAGGCCTTTGCATGTGCAGTGCTGCTTGTGACATGAAATGGCCTCTTATATACCCTGGGAATCAATTAAGCTTAAGAATGTCAAATAGGACATAAAGTATTATGTGACCAGCTGCATTTTTTGTTGTGTTCATTGTATTATACGTTTAGTGGTACCAGATATTAGAATGAACAAGAAATTGAAGACAACAAGGGTGGTCTAATAATTTTTTCCATGACTGTATATATATATATATATATATATATGTGTGTGTGTATATATATATATACACATGTATACATATGTATATATATACACATATGTATATATACAGTATATGTGTATATATACACACACATATATGTATATATATGTGTGTGTATATATACATATATACATATATATGTATATATGTGTGTATATATGTATATATATATATGTGTATATATATACACATATATACATATGTATATATATACACATATGTATATATACAGTATATGTGTATATATACACACACATATATGTATATATATATATGTGTATATATATACATATACACATATATATGTATATATATGTGTGTATATATATACACATATATATGTATACATATGTGTATATATATATACACATATATGTATATATATGTGTATATATATACACATATATACATATGTATATATATACACATATGTATATATACAGTATATGTGTATATATACACACACATATATGTATATATATGTGTATATATATATACATATACACATATATATGTATATATATATGTGTATATATATATACACATATACACATATATATGTATATATATATATAGTTTCTTGAGTTGAATCTAAAAAAGAAAATAAAAGAACACGTAAAAAAAGAAAGAAGAAAAGCCAATAAGAGGCGGCGCCTGCCCCTCCTTTAAGTGGACAGGGCACATTTATTAGGTTCATTTTGGATGCAGAATTCTGTCCAATCAGCATTAATCTGTTAGCCAACATAATGATGTCATACTGAAGTTGGTCTTTGACTTTTGAATGTATAAAATTACCGGGTTATTATTCATGCAATTAGACGTCTATAAAAATATTTTAATATAACTGACCATAATTATTATTTTGTGTGTGTGTGTGTGTGTGTGTGTGTGTGTGTGTGTGTGTGTGTGTGTGTGTGTGTGTGTGTGTGTCTACACTCTCGGCATGATGTGTAAGGCCACAGTGACCTGTTCCTTCAGTCCTTTGCTACATTTGAAGCAGGTTTTCTTGTGATGTTGCGTTGACAAGTAGACGCAGTCACGTATGATCCATCTGTGGGCGGGTCTTTGGTCGTCAGGGTCCCCGGAGAAGGTGCGAATCTCAGGAACATTTCGAGGAAAAGCAGCACATTCAAGTCTGATTTATCAGGTGAAAAACTGCAGATCGAAGTGACATCAGGGAACCTAAAAAGCCCCGACGCCGGCCGTAATTCAAAAAATATGTTTCAGCTCAGACTCTAAACCTGAAAGGTCTCTCGCGGGTCAACAACTCTTCTTCTTTTCATACAAATCAAAGTTTTGACGTCAGAAAATCCTTCCCCATTCGACCAGAACAAAGTCACGGGTGCCACCTCATTCACGGTGCTTCACCTCATTCACGGGCGCCACCGCCTTCAGATGCAGAAAATTCCTTCATTTGAGAACAAATAATTCTGCCTTTCACTGATTTATTCATTTATTTTTAACACTCTGTAAAACAAAACATTTCTGACCAAAAAATAGAGAAATGCACTACATAGAAGTCGATATAAAAGAAAGTAATTTAAAAGCACTCTAGATGATAATAATAAAACGCACGGAGAACTGAGAGAAAAAAGTGTCCTTGAAGCCTTGTTGGACGGAAAAACACTAAGATGAAAAGGAAACTGTCAGTTTCACCCAGCAATGTTCATTACAGCGGGGTAGTGCATGCAAATGAAGAGTGTTTGTGTCCCTCCATGTTCCCTGACACTCTTTCAGTTTTCCTTTGAATCTGGACTGGAGTGAATGCTTCGAGTGGTCCGATCAGGGCTGTGATGAGCGTTGGTATCATCACTACAGACGAGCACACATTGGGAAGGTAGCGCGTCTTTGTCTCTGGCCTCATTCGGAGGACCTTGGCCTCAGCCGTAAATCAGCCAAAAGAGAGAGAGAAGTCATTATCGTTACAGATAACAACTCCAGCGGTCATTCATGTAAGGACAAATCCCAGAGGAAGCTCCGCCTGCAGTACGAACATCATTATCAATAGAGACAAGTCCCTCGTGAAACCTCCCAAAATAGAAAGGAAGTAGCCGGGGTAGATTTCAGTTTCATGATCTGTGGAAAATGTGCTTAGGATCCAGGAATATAAACTACACCAAGGGCATATATGCAGTTATCAGAAGCATCTACATAATTAAAGTATTCATTTCATGTAATTACTGCCTCATCCGGTGGGACACCAAGTGTTCCGTAATGAACTTCCTGATATTGAACAACCTGGGCGAGTGTTGCAGGGCCCAGTAATCAGAGATGAATCCAATCCTCTGGGTGCGAGCGTGATATTCTAACTCAGTGTTTGTCGTTACCTGTCAGGTGTTGTTGCCAACAACACAGGTTCTCTCTCCTGACCTCATGTGAGAAACCGACATCGATCCTCACACTCGATGACGAAACCATTCAAGGGTTTGAAGTTAAAAAGTGGCTCCGTATTTCCCTCTGCCACGACAGTTCAAACACGCGGGGGTTGAGAACGCGGCGTTCCTCCCTACAGACGTGCTTCACAATCACTTCCATGCACTGAATAAAAGTATCGGGTCTTAACCCTCATCTAATACGTCTTGGCACAACGGACCAATCCGTGCTTTGCTTCGGCTTTTGTCCGCCAGGACCTCCAGCAGCTGTCAGCGTGGGCATGTTTGATTCTGACAGTTGCCGTCTTGAGAAAGCGTGAATGTATGAAGAGAAAAGGAGGCTTCAGTGCCCTGCGCACTTCCTGTGTCCAGGTCTTATAACACACACACGTGAGTGACAGCAGCCAGTGAGCGAGAGAGGCAAAAATAGTCAGAGAAAAAAACAGAGGAATCTAAATGTCAGGAATTAGCCAGGACCGAACTGTCAGGAGCATTTCCTCCTCAGGAAAACCAATAAACGCTCCAAGTCCACCGTCGCTCTTCTTCACCAGACGTTACCAGAGGTGTTTTCCACTTAACAGCTTCTATCGCGACGCGGCGGCGAACAGGAAGCCAGCAGAAGCAGCAAGCTGTAAATTGAAAACCCTGGAGAGATGCTGAGGAAGAACGGTGCACAGGCAGGCCGAGAGCAGGCAGAAACAACTACGTGTGTCACTAGGAGCTACGTTGGAATCCCTTATAATTTAAATTGAATTGTTCCACCTGAATAATTACATTGCCGACACGTCCAGGAGTGAATTGATGAAAGGAACAATCTCTGTCTAAGCTGTGTTCGGCCATTTTCACTGGCATTTACAGAGCCAATTATTTCCATTTCACATCCATAGAACCAGAGCTTCAAATTGACTTCTTTATCATCTTTTGAAACGCTTCAGCAGTTGGCCTGATATTTTACATTAAATCCAGCTAAATAACAAATAAGTGACAACACAGAAGCCGCTAACCTGGCTGACAGGTTTGAAACGCTCCGACCACGCCGGGTCCCGTTGAGGGTCGATCCGTCTGCTGAGTCAACGGAACCTAAAGAAACCACAAGATGTTTCAACTGGCTTGTGAGCAACGTGCTCAGAGCTCCCGGCGCTGGAGCCGCCCTCCGCCTAGAGAGACACTGCACTCACTCAACCCTGCACAGACAGGTGTGACGCCACACCGCGGTCAGGGTAGCAGGCTGGTGACCCCCTGGTGTGGGACACGGGCTCTCTCGCGAACAGTGGTTGAGTCTTTGGTGTTTTGTACTGGCTTCTACAAGGGAACATAATACAATGTTACATAACATGAATGGATAATGTTTTTTCTTTTCTAGAGAGAGAGGACCACCCTTCACTGACACCATCCTCAGTGGCACATTCAATGGCAGAACTGGCCTCCATCCAGGGGACAGATGCAGGAAGTCAAACCTTCCTCAGCACAATCTGCTGCTGAGCAGTGTGTCAGCGGGACTCCCCACGTCATCACACCCCGGCGGAGTCACGATCAGGGCTGGGTATTGAACTCACGATATCATGCGCATCACCATACTTGAGTCAGGACACCGCAGTGTCACAACATCACCATTTACTGCAATACACATTAAAACAGCTGAACACACAAGTTGCTGCACGCATGTACATCAGATGATAAAGCAGAGGCCCAAATACATGGAAATTTCAAATTGAATTTATTTATTTTTTTATTCTTTTTAAATTACATTTTTAATTTTATTTAATCAAAACATAGTTTTTAATTTATTATAACAGTATATGAGGGCAGCGCGGTGGAGCAGTGGTCCTCACTGTGGCCCCCCTCCAAGAAGGTTGTGGGTGGTGCAGTGGTCCTCACTGTGGCCCCCCAGCAAGAAGGTTGTGGGTGGAGCCCCGGCTGCAGCACGGGGTCTTTCTGGGTGAGTCTCCATGTTCTCCCTGTTCCTGCTGGGTTCTCTCTGGTACTCCAGCTTGCTTCACAGTCCAAAGACATCAAGAGGGACCAGGTTAATCCAGACGGTGTGGAGTGGTGAGGAACGATCAGGTGGTTAGGAACAGTGAGGAATATTGAGGTGATGAGGAACAATGTGATGAGGAACCGTGAGGAACCATGAATAATGGCGGGGAACTGTGAGGTGATGTGGTACGTCCGAACGCGGCCTCACCCCCTTTTCATTTCAAAGTGACATTTTGTCAAGTTCCGTTGCATCGACAGGTCAAGAGGCAGGTGTGATGACCAAGACGGTGAATCTGGCGTCATGGGATGTTGACGAAAGGGGGTTTTCCATGCAAAGAAGACGGCGTCATGGCGATAACCACTCCCTAACCCGAACCCTATCTTGTAATTTTAGATTAATTTAATTTAACCCCTTACCCTTAACCTAGTCTTAAACCTGACCTAGCCCTAAACCTAGTACCTAAACCTAACCTTTATTAATTAGTTAATTGAAGGTACTTCAGGCTCAGGCCCTATTATGTTTGCTGGTTTTATACCTGACCCTAACACGAATGTTATCTTTAACTTAATAAGGTTCCCCACAACCAATCTTGATATTCACCCTTCGCCTTGGTTCCTAACCTACTGCTCAGAAATGAGCTCATTTCACACGTTGACATCTGGATCCTTGAGCAAAAATCTAAAATTCTTCAATCTGCATCAAACTCTGGAAGATGTGAGATCTTTATAAACACGTGACACCGTTTAGAAGATAAAAACAGTTCCAGGGTCTTTTGACCCTGATCTCATGGAGAGGATCAACACAGAGACCGAGAACTGTTAAATGACCGTCGTCGGCCCGTGCATTGCCTTTGGCTCCCCATTCAACTGCCGAATCGTCGGAGGAGGTGGGGGGAGCCATCGAGAGAGATTTTTTGACCCTAACCCTCACTTCCACCCAGGTGGGCGTGGGCAAAGTCCTAACCCTCACTTCCACCCAGGTGGGCGTGGGCAAAGTCCTAACCCTCACTATAATGAGACAGAGAATAGTCGATCAATAGGCAAGTAGGACCAGAAGGAAGAGGAAGTTGCAAGACGGAGTTTGGCATCGCCACTAGAAATGGATGAGAACGTCGAGGAGTCAACCACGTGGCTTTAGGGAAAACCCCAGAAGAAACCCCCCGCGTCATCTATACCCTCAGCGCCACCTACGGACTCGACGGGACTTGACAAAACATCACTTTTTGACAGTAGGGTGTGAGACTGTGTTAGTAGGTCTTACCTGGATGCAAACACTTTATGAAAGTACAATTTTGTGTACTTTTGTCTAATAGCCTACTCAAGTACTCGTCAGTAAAAGTTTCAAATGATTGATCTTTGGCGATAAAATATCCCATCTGTTAATACAGAGACATTTTCTGAATGTTTTCCTCTTTTTTAACCAGACATGTCACTGACTGAGGCCGCGTCCCCTCACTCTCAGGGGTGGGTACTCCACCTGGAATCAACTTGGTAATTTTGCAGTTTTGTCGTTGTTCGTCTCCGTGCACTTGCACATATTTATACTCTTAGACTTGAATGGTTTACTAGTACTGTATTTCACTCTTTGGTAACAGGGTTTTTTTTCTCAGTTTTATCTGAATAATGGTTTCTTTTTCCTACGTGACCTGTATGTGGCAGTGCAGGAACTGTGTCTCTGTAGAGATCTGTAATTATTGTCAGTTACTGCAGTTGACACATTGGATTTATTGAGTTAAGTGTCTCTTATTCCCCCAGAATGACGCTGTGCGCCCAAGATGAGCGTGATTCCTCCAGTTCTTGTGCATCTACTGTGAATGGAGACCATGACAACCCTGCGAGGGACGAGATGGTGAGTTAGTCCAGACATTCAAGGTGTGATGAGGCGACAATCTGAAACCTTGGACAGTGAAAACTCGCTGTGCAGTTCAGTTATGAAACGAGCCTCAAAACTGCCTCAGTTGAAGGCTGCTTCTCCTTTACAGTTCTACTGTGGAACTTCAGCCTCATCAGTGCTTTTCTCCTTTTAATGTACATGTAACTGTACATGTATTTGAGTGTGTGGATCAGATAATTGTATACATATCTATATATCTACATATCTATATAGATATGTAGATATATAGATATGTAGATATATGTAGGGTGTGTGTGTGTGTGTGTGTGTGTATGTATGAAAATGTGGCTACAATGGGGGCGGGGCTGATACCTGAAGCTGACCAATAGGAACAGCCAATTCCAAGTGTTTTTTTCCTCCTCAGAGTCGGCGCTTTTGTCCGGTCAATGAACCTCTCGCCTGTAGACACAGAGCTCACAGTCTGCGAGCTGCTGGAAGCTGCTGGAATCACTGTTATTTGCGAGACTCCACAGAAACGTAAATCCAAGTTTTAGTTCCGTACTGCCGAGCTGTGTTAATTTGCAGAGAACGACTCAAGAATATGAGGTGTCAACGGATGATTCCTCTCACAGCCTCAGCCCTGGCCCATGCTGCAAACGCTCTCACAGAACCAACAGCTCCTGCTGTTCCAGACGCACCCAGGTTTGCCTCGCAGATGACGCCTGTGGCAGATAAATCCAGATATTATGCAGGCTAGCAGGGACGCGCCCGTGACTCGTTAACAGGCCTCTTATGTGGGGCTTTGGTTGGTGAGCTAGAAAAACCTGCGAGCGGAAAATCAGGGTTAAAACCATGCTGTGGGAATTAGGTGTAATGAGTCGCACGCGCTGGACAGTGACCGTTAATATTGATTCATAGAATTTCCTCCCACTCAGTGTGAGTAACATCTAGAGCAAAGAAACAAGTCTGGAGTGCTTTTTATAAGCCGACCTTCCAATCAGGATGTGGCCCGCCTGTGACATCAGTGACATCCAGCCTGGCTGAGTAATTTATGTGCTGCCTCTACAAATTGCTTCACAGGGGACCTGAAGGTAGGCTTTCATTTTCTGACAGAGGAAACCCGTGGAGACACAGCACTCTCTACCCCCCCCCCCCCCCCCCCATATAAGAGCTACATTTAAATAATCCCAAGATCCCAAGAATGCCTTTCTCTAAACATCTGTGCAACCACACAGGAATGTAATTACTCTGATTGTGTGAAAGCCCGACACCATTTGTCATATTGTTACAGCTGTTGCAGTTGTGATCAGAAAAGCACTCTGTAATGTGTTCGCGGTGGCTTCTGCTGTTGCCTCAAGACACACTTCTGTCTTATTACGTCTGTGAAATTTTATTTGCTTGCTGAGGCAACACAGGTTTTTCTCTCTAATTGTCTCTGTGGGGAGAGGGGTCATCATGTGTGTTGGAGGAGAGCAAGCACAGTTTTCTGACCCACTTTCATTTGACTAGAGAGAAGACAAAGTGACTCGGAGCGGTGGATCTGCATGGACCCTGATATTCCCTTTAGAACTGCTTTGAAAGCCCAAACAGGATAAAAGCCATTCATATAACAACCTCGCTTAGAATAAAAACAGCCCAAACAAAATGTCTTCAGTTGTAGAGGGGCGGTTTTCCGAAGTAGTATTGTACATCGTTAGGGGTTGAACCGATTGATTGATGCTCAGTGGGAGGGTTTGTTTTCCACACCAAACATCATTGGACAGCAAGACAAGGAGCCGAGGAAAAACGTGAAAACATGACATGAGAGAGAAAACGCTGGAAATCTACAAGAGCTACGAGCTCAAAGTGACATCATGAATGAAATAATGGAGGGAGGCTCACCAAACCTGCCAGTCTTCACTTAGCTACAATTAGCACTACCACCTCAGGTAGGTCATTGCTGGGGGCGTGGTCACTCAAACCAATGATAGCCAGCATGGGGAAAAGCAACAGGAAAAACCTCAGCGTGTGAGTTCCTGCGAGTGAGGAGCAGATCGTATCCTTCTTGTGACATCAGGGCTTCGGGCCCAAATCACATTCACTATGTGTGTGAGAGCAGATCTGCACGGCATGGGAGGAAATATTCACGGGATTCAAGGGAATCGTAGGTCACAGCAGTGGCGACAGAGGAGAAGATGATCCTGCTGGTGTTCAGTCTGAAATAAACCTGAATCAAAGGTCATGGGCCGCCTCCTTGCGACACTGAACTCCCCCTCTTGACATTGACAGTATCACCAGGTTCTGAAGGAGGCTCTGACCTCATCGACCCACCAAGAGCAGAACATCGCCAGTGACTCATCTGTCTCAAGATATGACAGTTCTGGATTGGCCCAGGCTCCAGCCCACCACTGGGTTCAGTGACTAACAGGTAGCAAGTAATAACACCTTCAATTACACGGATGTGCACCGCACAACTACACAAGTTAAGGTTTCTATCAATAAATAGGTCAGAAAACTTAATTGTAGTGGACAGTACTATACGAAGTACAGTAGATATACCAGTACTGTCTGAGCCAGAGGTCTGTGGTCAGGTGCAAAGCCGAGTCAAGTGGGACACACTAAGCAGGTCCGCCGTTCTTGGGGATCTGCAGCGTGTGCTGTTCCAGATTCAGAGGTGATGGGTAATGGATCATGATGCTTTTTCATGCCTTCATATGAGCCTCGGCTCTGCTGTCCTGTCTTACCTGCCCCCCCCCCCCGGAGCGTCAGGGAGGCACCTGCTGTCACAGCCACTGATCTCTGCTCACGCAGCCACACTTCAACTACTTCAAGCTGTTTCACTGGACCTTGAGCAGAGTTGCCCAGAGTTCTAATGGACTGACAAAGTGATGGATTCTGTGTTTCATGGACTGAGTGGCTACACACCAGTGATACCACGAATCCTGCGGTCTGGTGCTGGGGTTCCCAGCCATCAAACACTCTGATCATTGTGTTTGCGTGTACATTACGCTTGTAGTAACATTATTGTTAGTCTTGAGCCATGGGTGCATGTAAGCCGTTTCTGGTCTTGGTGTTGGGGACTAAAGGGTCCTCACTGAAATATGTTTTGGAATTTGTGAAACCTTTCCGATCAACCGACCTGGGGAAGGTGAGTTTGAATGAAAAATGGATTTTTCACCTGTAAATTCAAAAACCTTGAGCTTCAATCATGAAATGTTCTCACGCCAAAATGTGCTTTTCTACAAAATAGGACTCTTTTTGGTTTACAATGATCAGATATGAAGTGAAGCCTGACGGGCTTTTGTAGCTCTGCTCCCAGCATCCCTCATGTTCCTCTCTGGCAACCAGCCAGGACTGAAAGGGATTCGGGGTTACAAGATGTACGTAAGAACACATTTGTGCAGAGGAACTCGGGGCTAAAAGTTCATCGAGTGAACAAAATTTGCTGAAAAGACTTTTAAAAACCACCAGTTTGTTGGTATTTTATGTCAAAATCCAGTTATTTCTCCTCATGAAAACAAAAAGTGATGCAGGGGTGAAAATACAACCCCCCGTCCTGGTGCAGGGGGGGGAGGAGTGTAACGCTGATCGTTAATGATGATTAACGGCTCATCAAGGTTTGACAGCAGCCGGTCGTTTCTGTGCTGACCAAACTTCTGCTCTGACAGGTCAACATCAGTGTTCCCTCATAGTTCTGACAGGCCCGTGAGTGGCTGGGCCACAAATCCATCATGGCGGTATTGGTCTTCCCCAGGCTGGTCCAGAACCCTCATCATCCTGAGCCTCAGGGCCGTTTGCCTGAGGTTGTCAGCTCTGACTCCCCCTAAGTCATCCGCCAGCTCAGGAGCAACAGGTTGGAACACCATCTAGGAGCCCAACACAGTGTGTGTGTGTGTGTGTGTGTGTGTGTGTGTGTGTGTGTGTGTGTGAGGTGAGAGAGAGAGAGAGAGAGAGAGAGAGAGAGAAAAGCCACTATATTAATGCAGCACATGCAGCGTTGGTGTTTAACCCCACGGCCATCTGCTCCACGGCTCCTTCTTCTGCTCCCAGGACTGCTCTTTGGTCCTGCTGTCTCTCTTCATCCCAACAACAACAACAACAACATATGCCATCAGAATAATTTAGCCCATATGGGCTGTAAGTAGATTATGACATGATATTACCTCCACCAAGGAGAAGAAATGTGTTGGGTTGTATTTGTCTGTCTGTGTGTTCGCAGGATTACACTAAAGGCCAGTTTCAGCTGTCCTACAGGAAGAACCCACTGACGACGTTTTCTCATCATGGAGACAAACGGACGGTTTTTACATGAATGCTCTCAGGGATCTGTGTTTGTCTGTCAGCAGGATTAGGTAAGACTAGCTGATCCTGGAGTCCCTGGGGGAACTGGTCTGATACGGGCTGCTACGTAGGAAAACTCATGGGTTTTCAGTACTAGATTACATTGACTTGTACATCAGGTACAGTGCCACGCAGCCTCTCATTTCACACCCACCTACGACCCCTGTTCAGGAGATTGGCTGATAATATTGTGAGGTTTTATACCTATGCAAGTACATTTTCATGCTTTTAATCGCAGCTTGTACCTACCTGATGCGAGCAGCTCCTGTTCTGAATTCAGGCCATGGAGGGAGGCTGCAATCATTTTCCGAGCCTGTCTAACTACCGTGTCCTGTGGAGCTTTTTCACAAACCTCACACTTTCCCCAAAGGGGAGATTTTAACATAATTTTTGAACGGACTGACTTTTTCACATAGTTCTATGTGGTTTGGCCAAGTTTATGCATGGAGGGCCACGTAGCCGAGCAGTTGCTTCTATTACGGATGCTTTCTTCCGAGCCGGCCATTTGACGATGCGCCCGATTGCATTTCAACAGTTAAATGTCCAAACATACTGTAGCTGTTCATGGACACAATTGGGTTAGCATGTCAGCCTTTGCTACGGCATACGGAACAGACTGATGCCACTGGCTTCATGGGGGCAACCTGCTTCCAAATTCCCCCTGCCTGATCCGCTGCAGAAACAAGGACAGATAGAACACAAGCGTGGTACGGCGAGCCAGAATTGCATGACAGAGGAGGGAACGCCGAGGCTCATTAACAGCAGCCGCATGGGCTGATCCCAGCACTCAGTCTGGGGAGTAAGAGCCAACTCGCTCTATTACAGCGAAGAGAGAGACTTCTAAAGGGCATGACCATCTGGAACGAGCTCCACTCGTTTTTTTCTCCCCCCTCAAAGTGCATATGGGCGGGAGGCAGAGCCCACACTCATCAGGCAGGTTGATAATCAGGTGACACAGAAACTCATCCACGTTGCTCAGGATCTATTCAGCTGCGGCTGCAGGTGAAATGTGGCCTGTGGTTAGAATGTAATGAAGAATCCTACCATCTTCCACGGGTGGGCTCTGACACCCCCAGCATGGGTTTTGTGAACTCAAATCAACAGGACCGTGGTAGGTAGAAGTAGGACAAGTTTTTAAGTAAGAAGAAGTACAACAGAGTCTATTCCTTCAGGAAATGTCTGAGGAATACTGGGGGGACAAGTGAAGACTCAGTATCCAGTATTGAGATGACATTCGTCCCTGAAGGACAAATGGCTGCGTATGAAAAATTGATATGGGGCAGAAAATAGACTCCCGGACTGATATAGAATAAGGGTGACCATGAGAGTAGTACAGTAGGAATCTAAATTACAGCTGCACAATTAACCCAAATTAATTATTCACTGGGCAGGAGCACAGTGTCTGTAGCTAAACACAAATTAAAAAGACGCGAGGTTGGGCTTGTTTAAGGGAACATCCAAACCCAGACTAATGAGGGCTGGCGATGTGATTGATGGTCGATCCCCGGGGCCGTTTGTCTGCCCTCTACATGCCGTCCTCAGCTGAAAATCTGCCTGAAATAGGCTTTTCCTGTTTTAATGAATCGTATCCATAGTTGTAACAATCTACTGTAATTTGAAAGAATGAATGTCTGTGTCACACCATCCACATGTGCATTCAGCTTATATCGGTGAAGTGGTCCCGAAATGTGAGAACCTCCATCGTCAGGGAACTGGAGGGAGCGACACGCTCATCAGTGACAGCGAGCCTAAACTAGTCAGCTGCAACCAGATTGCATGGAACGTTGCTCGGATCTGCGCTCGGGGCAAATACATAGATATTCAAAGTATGACAGTGGGTTTTACATATCAAATAACCCAGGGTGCATTACCAGCAGTTATTTACAGTGTAAGCACTGCTCATTAATTTTTAAACAGGCCCTTAAGGTCTGGCTGACAGACAAAGCTGGCAAGCTAAAGCCGGAGAATGAACTGTTGTTGTTTTTCGACTCACAATATGAAACATAGTAATGGCACCGAGCAAAGTGCCGGAGGATACATTATTAATACGTTGATGATGCAATGTGTAAAGGTCAGGCTATTGTCTATAGACACAGTCATTTATCATCCACTGTACAATCACATATGATTTTGGCTTCGCAATTTACATTTTAGACATTCAGCTAATTCTGTGGAGTAGAGTCACAGTCTCAGTGTGAATCAGCAGGGTCGGGGTAGGCAACTGATGATCTGAAACAGTACTTTTCCTGCAGACTGTTGCTATTAAAAACCCCCGGAGACAGAAGAGCCAGCTTGGCAGATGTCTTTTCTCGTCATTAACCTGACGCCACTGGTAGCAGCAGGAGTCCCAGACAGCCCGAATGAAATCTCACAGCTGCCACCCCTTCATCCACGCTGGTGCTGCTGTGAACGTTAAGCCGGTACACACCTATGCTTGGTAATCTTCCTCTCTGGTTTTGTAATCACATCACCCACAAATAAACCCCTGGCTCACCAGTCCTGATGTCACCACCTCCTAACCTGCGCCGGCTACTGTTGGACAACCCGAGGCCTCGTAACGTAGCAGGGAGTGAAAGATGGAAGCTACAAATCAGTGACGAGGGCCACGCTGTCTCATTCTCTCACTCCTCTCAAGTGAAGTCTGCTGTGGTCAGGGATGGAAGGACTGTGGCCAGACGGCAAGAGCAGCCATGACCGTGCGTGTTCACAAGAATGGCAGGATCAAGGTTCTTGATGAGGACCTGCAGTGGTATTGATTACCAGCTGATGCTGTCACGAGGAGGTCAGTCATGCTAATCCTCGTTAGATGGTGCAGATGTGTTGCGTAATGAGGCTGACAACTGAAAGTGTGCACGAATACATGATCCTCAATATCATCGTCCGCTGATGGCGACTGAGTTTCAGTGGCTGGAGCTCCATCGTCCCTCCTGTTCACTCCCAACTCCACCCAATGAGTCCAGACTTTTTGCCCCAACTAAACAGCTGGAGAAGTTTCTGCTACGGCACACAACATTTGCTGGTGCTGTGACCCAGCGAGCGAAAGAACCGTCTCTAAGCCTGTGTGAGCTCTCAAAAACTGAGCAGGGTCACAGTCATTTGGGGTTTCAAGATATAAATGTTCCCCACATGAGATGATACTGACTTCTTTTGTCAGTTTTGCCAAATTTTGTGTTTTCCTTTTTAAATCAAATGGTTTCTTTTTTTGGCACGTTGCATCGTCCCCATGCTGAGGAGACAGTGCTTGCAAGCCATGGACAGACAAATGGACATGATGATGGGCCTGCAGGGAGCTGGGATGGTGAACAGACTGGCAAGTGGACAATGAGTCATACGCACCCTGTGGTCCAAGGACTACTGGAAGAAGCAGACTAGGTCCCGATACCAGGACAGGTGCCCGACAGGGCGGACTTGGAACCGGCACCTATCGATGGAGTCAGTGGACCAAATTGAACCACAATACATTGAACTATGCATCTGTGAGTCAGTTTTGTCATCAAGATCTTGAAATTAATTGTGTAATCAGTTGTTACTGACATCATGATATATGAATACTGAACATACATACATGCACACACGGAACTCCATACAGTCACATCACGTGTTCTGGTGTAAGCACTGGTTGTAAGAATCACTGTGTCAAGACAGAACAGAGTGTCCTGTCGTGTTCACTTAATTTCATTAACCAATGTTAGAGTTATTATGAAAATATGTTGTGGGGGAGGGGCCTTGGGGGAGTTTTGGCTCCCATACACCTCTGTAGAAAACTGTCCCGTGTCCTCCAATTGCATTGTGATGAATGTTGTCATTATCACAGGACGTCCACACTCCTGAATGTCACATCATTGTCCTAAGTTTGCCACGTGTTGTGTTACCCATCACTCTTATTCAACACTTTAGTGATGGGGGGGGGGGGGGGGCAACACAGGAGTGAGAGTTAGGTCACTATGAACAGAAGTGACGCTAGAAGACTATGACCTGTACCGCTGCTAAAAATGTCCGCCCACCAAACAGACAGGAAACATCTGGAATATTGGGACAAGGAACCAAGCACACCACACCCACACCCACACACACCACACCCACACACACACACCACACCCACACACACACACACACCACACACCACACACACACACACACCACACACACACACACACCACACCCACACCCACACACACCACACCCACACACACACCACACCCACACACACACACACCACACCCACACACACACCACACCCACACACACACATACCACACCCACACCCACACACACCACACCCACACACACACACACACACCACACCCACACACACATACCACACCCACACCCACACACACCACACCCACACACACACATACCACACCCACACACACATACCACACCCACACCCACACACACCACACCCACACACACACATACCACACCCACACCCACACACACCACACCCACACACACACACACACACACCACACACACACACACCACACCCACACCCACACACCACACCCACACACCACACCCACACACACACACACCACACCCACACACACCACACCCACACTGCAGAGATGCCACTCACATTTTGGAATCCAATGATAAACGAGACTGAGGAATGTCCCATTCTTTTTGGGTATTTGAGGTCGCCTAAAAGTCTGGTAAACAGGAAGAGATCATCACGCCACACGAACACACACAGCCTGTCTTGAGTATAAAAGGTGTGTCACGTTGTGTAACGCTGGGAGACATCTCTGACGACGCTGTTAGGGTCGTCATGGTGAATGAAGAGATTCCCCATCTGACACCTGCGTCTCCATCCCTGATTCCTCTTATTCACCTTCTTCTGCTGCAACAATAATAAAATTCCAGGAGTTTACAAAGAAATTGAGTTTGAGTCTGAAGTAAAACTCCTAAATAAGAAAAACCTTGTTAAAAAAACCAAAGATGAAGGCAAAACATCAAACGTGACACTAAACTGTAACGAACCACAAGGCTGAGCCATCGATTCACTCAGGTTATGAGAGAGGAAGCTTTGCTCAGTGAGGTTATTTGACCCCCACAGGGGTTGAGATGAAACCTTCTTTCACTGGTTTTCCAGATCACCAACTGTTACAGTCTTGAAGTTGGAGGAAAACAACACCAGCATCAACCTCAGTAAAACCTCAGGCAGTTCACCAGCAGGTCTTGTGTATTCAGGGCTGCTCCCACCACTTTCATGAGGCAACCCTCGTGTATCCACAACCTTTGGCACAGTGCTTCTGTGCACACCTGCTCTACTACTTCTCCTACTTATCAAGGAATAGCATTTTCATGTCACGTGCTAAAGTCAATTGATCTGATTGTGGTATGTTTTGACAGCCGTCCCTGTGCTCACTTCAACAGCTGAAAGGCCCAGTTTGAACTAAAACCAGGTCCCCGGTGGCTTAAGTGTTGCCACAGCTAGTGAAGGTGTGACAGCTTCAGAATCCCAAATTCCCAGAAGAAAAATACAGTCTACCTGCAGGAGCTGTTCTAATGTGAAGGCGTGGCTGATCTGACGGCAACTTTATGCCAACTGATGGACGGCACCATCGGTTGCGTTTCATTTCCTCTCGCTAATTTAAATACAAGTGCACCTAATTGCTCCCCCAACAATAACAACACACTCCGATAGATCAGTGGCTGATCATGTAAAAGACCTGCACCACACCACACCCAGTTTAAAAGAATGTTTCACCATGTGAAATGCATCCGCTCCAAGCGTAGTGGGCTCCTTCCACAGCTCGTACCGTACGTAGGGATGGGATCACTCCAGACTCGTGTGTACACCGGGTCTGGACAGACTTGGGGACAGAACTTCGGAGATACTGGACATCTCTGAAACCTTGCGGCATCAACATGGCAGGGGCAGGATTCACCTTGACCGTACTTAAATGAATGCTGTGCAATCTGGAATTCCAAATTAAAAAATGTCACAGTTGAAGTAAATCAAGGCTCCAGCATAATTTATAATTCATACCAGAAAAATGTGAGAGTGTGTGAGTGTGTGTTTTCATCAGCTCTCAGATGTGGCGTCTCAGTTCTGTCATGGCTGAACTAAACATGACGTGGAAGTGGTCGCTTGTAGCTACAAACTCACGTAAAACAAACTTAATAGGGTCTTGGCCCTGGAGTGCCTCCGGGCTCAGGCCCTCATGATCATCCATGTACGTTTTTAATTTGTATCACAGCCTTGACCATCGTCGGGCTCTGAGCAGTGTGGCTTCTCCTCTTTACGATTATCAAAGCCAAATGTACTCGTTCCTTTGATGGTACAATCATGAAACATGCATTTGGCCCTTGACCATCTCCCCGCCTCTGACCGCCAGTCGGTGTTATCACTTTCATGCCGAGGAGGGTGCAGGTCTAAAAACAAGAAGAAGCTCCAGAAACAAGAATGTGCAGCCGACCGAAGGGTGTGATGGTTCTCCAGTGGTGCTGCGCCCCTGAGTGGATGCCTCACAATACAGGGTTGATTTTATAATGAAGCCTGACTTTCTCTGTTCAGTGGCAGTGGAACCTTTGTGAAAGAAACAGAGGTGGAGAAAGAATTAATCATCCTCTTTAAATTCAGTTGGTGAAATTTACATTTGTGGTTCTTGGTTATTTCCTAAATATGATGTTTCTGATACACTTCCTCTCAGTTTCAGCCTCTAAATCTTGTTCAACATGTCAGTGGATAAAAGAGCAGCAATTCTGGGGAGCTTTGAGCTCACAATCCTCCAGCTCCAGTCCTCCATCTGGACCCGCATCTGAGGTGGTCTAGTGCCAGCTACTGGATACAGGAAGGGATATTTGTACCACAATGCAGCATTAGTTTGCTCATTGTTAGGTTTCACCTACCTCCTTATCACACACACACACACACACACACACACACACACACACACACACACAAACAGATGTGCAGGGATGAGCAAATCCTAGTCCATACCTGCAAACCCTCAGATTTCCTTGGAGAATCTTGATTTTCCAGCTCCTGGTTTCCTCCTGGACTCACAAATCTCTCGTATTTCTCCTGACAGATGAAACTATGGAGAAAGCGCAAACACAAGGAAGTCCTCTTACAAACTCAAGAGCTCATGGAAGGATGAAGGATGTCTTGCCCCATTTGTCCATCAAGTAGGAGGGTTGCAGTGAGGTGACCGGCAACCACTGAGACTGAAGCCAGGCGCCGGGGCTTTTTAGGCCTCTGAAGCTAACTCATATTAAGAAAGCTAAGCTGAACACTACAGATTTCCTGTCATTTTCATTCTGTAGAAGTTACCAGAAAAGCAAATTCTCAACTTTGGTTCTCAAATCTGTGATACCCCTTCTGCACTGCACCAAAAACGCGGGTCAACAGGGGTTTTTGGGCACTCTGAAAGGGTCGACTCTGCGTTTCGACCCGCGTCGACCGACTCGCCAAGCGACCCGGGTGTTTAGCGGCTCGGCTCGGCTCGCCTGCAGTGTCAAAAAGGCAACCCGCATCGTCTCAGGTTTCACGCGACCTCCCTGTCGCATCCTGATTTTGTCTCTGTGCTACCTGTCAGGCTTCTCCTGTAGCTTCTTCGGCGCCCTTCCTGTCGAGCCAAAAACTCCATCCTCCTTCGCTGCAGTGGCGCTCGGACATTTTCCAATCTGCGCCGAGTTTGTCTGCTTTGCAAAAGAGACAACATTGCATGCAGGCAACGACAACGCTGACGTTCATCTCATTTGTTTACCTCTCGGTGTTCCGGCGCACGTTTATGTGTAACGATGACGTGTCAGCGCGATGACGTACGAGAGAGAAAAACACAGGCACGCAGCCTCACAGCGGGAGTTCAGACCCGGGTCTGCTGGAAGCTTGAATGCGCCCTGATGCCGAGCAAACGCGGGTCCAAAAATCTGTGTTGACACGTGTTTTTCAGTGTTAAAGGGTTATTCGAGAAGATTTTTACAGAAATTCTCAATAATAATTAACCATTTCTGTCTTGTGGTTTTTATTTCACCAAGCTTCTGTGGCCTGCTAAATCAATTCAAAGAAATTCCTGACTAAATCTACCAGATGATATCCAGAAATGGGTTCCATCGAATCGGTCTCTTATACTTTGTTGCAGACGAGCCTCCAAACTGGCTCAGAAAGCGAATGTGACCAAGTCCTCCAGAGGAGCTCCTCTTCTTCTCATCAGAATTAGAATTCTGCACAGATGCTTTCAAACAGCGTAGCTCTGCTATGCTTCTACAGTCCCAGGAAAACCACAGAGGAGATAAAAACTGCCTCTTTGGGCG
This sequence comes from Aulostomus chinensis, assembly GCF_037954235.1. NCBI lineage: Eukaryota > Metazoa > Chordata > Actinopteri > Syngnathiformes > Aulostomidae > Aulostomus > Aulostomus chinensis. The sequence continues at coordinate 1,393,658 of NC_141322.1, read as the reverse complement.
TTTGTGCTCTAGTCTCCAGGACCAGAGTTTGCCATTATCACACACACACACACACTCACTCACACACACACACACACACACACACACACACACACACACGAGATGAAAACAATTGCAGTCAGCTTCAGTTGGTTTCATTGCTGAATATGAATGGGCTGCCACAAATTAGAACATCAAAAGATCTGACATGCTGCTGTACTTTTACATTTCCTTCCTTCAGAATAGTTATGAACTTGGTACACATGCCGGCAAACATCCACGCAGGATGAGTTCCAGTGACTCTGATCCTCCTTCTACCGTCCACCAGACAGCGCCGGACCCAAGATGTGAACATCAGCTCCACATGGGATCGCCTTTCAGCTGAGTGGGAATGTTAGAATGGGTTTTCCAGTACATCTCGAACATCGGCTGGCACACAGAAACCTCATCCACTACACAACAATAAGATACTTCTCTTACTATCTGACATTCCCAATCTTGATGAGTTTCTGTACTGCACAGTATGACTGAAGCAGGAATACATCCGATTTTTTCCAGATACTGTATCAATGTTCCAGCCGCAAAATGAAACAGTGTCACACTGAAGAGTGAAGAATCCCACGGTGAGCCTTGTGTATCATGGCAGATATATCTCACGATGTAACTTTGCAAATATTGTTCGAATAAACTGGAATTGGAACTGGGCCTCCCTGATAACAACACGCCAATTACCAATACTACTTGAAGGCTGAGCTCACAATGGAGGGAGTCCACACAGTGGAAAGTTGAGGCGCACTTGCTGACTGAAATGGATGTGTGACGACGTCTGTCAGTCAGCAGAAATCTGACATCCACTGAGGCTCTCACCAAAGGCAATAACATTCCCCCTCAACTGAGAAACCCGTGACAGAAAGTTTCAGCATCAGAGGGGCCGCTCTGAGACACGGTTACTGGACTGTTCAATACTAAATAAGACTTTTCCTCGGGAGACCAGGAAGCCCTCTTGGAGAGCGGCACTGCAGACTTCTCCTCTGTGGCAGCCTTCAACAGCCAGACGATAAGAAAAATGAAAAATGACACGATGGAAGCTGAAAACTTAGATTTCCTGTTTTTCTCTCTCTCTCTATCCTTCTGTCTCTCTCTTTTCCCCACAAAGCAACATTTATTTGGATGTTTTATCCTCTCTGAGTTTGGCTTTTTATTTTATATCACACCTCACAAAAGTGTGTGTCTCGCCCTCAATAACGACTAACAACTCAGTGTCTCCACGTCCAGCATAACTGTCCCTGAATATGTTGATGCTCTTTCATCATGACAGTTATCAAAGAGTATGGAAGCAAACTTGGCTGGTTAAAACTCTATCAGTTATGATATTCAATATTAATGATGTACTGTATATCCTCACTCTCAGTTATGATATTCAATATTAATGATGTACTGTATATCCTCACTCTCAGTTATGATATTCAATATTAATGATGTACTGTATATCCTCACTCTCAGTTATGAGATTCAATATTAATGATGTACTGTATATCCTCACTATCAGTTATGAGATTCAATATTAATGATGTACTGTATATCCTCACTCTCAGTTATGATATTCAATATTAATGATGTACTGTATATCCTCACTCTATCAGTTATGAGATTCAATATTAATGATGTACTGTATATCCTCACTATCAGTTATGATATTCAATATTAATGATGTACTGTATATCCTCACTCTATCAGTTATGAGATTCAATATTAATGATGTACTGTATATCCTCACTATCAGTTATGAGATTCAATATTAATGATGTACTGTATATCCTCACTCTATCAGTTATGATATTCAATATTAATGATGTACTGTATATCCTCACTATCAGTTATGATATTCAATATTAATGATGTACTGTATATCCTCACTCTATCAGTTATGATATTCAATATTAATGATGTACTGTATATTCTCACTCTATCAGTTATGAGATTCAATATTAATGATGTACTGTATATCCTCACTATCAGTTATGATATTCAATATTAATGATGTACTGTATATCCTCACTCTATCAGTTATGAGATTCAATATTAATGATGTACTGTATATCCTCACTATCAGTTATGAGATTCAATATTAATGATGTACTGTATATCCTCACTATCAGTTATGATATTCAGTATTAATGATGTACTGTATATCCTCACTCTATCAGTTATGAGATTCAATATTAATGATGTACTGTATATCCTCACTATCAGTTATGATATTCAATATTAATGATGTACTGTATATCCTCACTATCAGTTATGATATTCAATATTAATGATGTACTGTATATCCTCACTATCAGTTATGATATTCAGTATTAATGATGTACTGTATATCCTCACTCTATCAGTTATGAGATTCAATATTAATGATGTACTGTATATCCTCACTATCAGTTATGAGATTCAATATTAATGATGTACTGTATATCCTCACTATCAGTTATGATATTCAATATTAATGATGTACTGTATATCCTCACTATCAGTTATGATATTCAATATTAATGATGTACTGTATATCCTCACTATCAGTTATGATATTCAATATTAATGATGTACTGTATATTCTCACTCTATCAGTTATGAGATTCAATATTAATGATGTACTGTATATCCTCACTCTCAGTTATGATATTCAATATTAATGATGTACTGTATATCCTCACTATCAGTTATGATATTCAATATTAATGATGTACTGTATATCCTCACTATCAGTTATGATATTCAATATTAATGATGTACTGTATATCCTCACTATCAGTTATGATATTCAGTATTAATGATGTACTGTATATCCTCACTCTCAGTTATGATATTCAGTATTAATGATGTACTGTATATCCTCACTCTATCAGTTATGAGATTCAATATTAATGATGTACTGTATATCCTCACTATCAGTTATGAGATTCAATATTAATGATGTACTGTATATCCTCACTATCAGTTATGATATTCAATATTAATGATGTACTGTATATCCTCACTATCAGTTATGAGATTCAATATTAATGATGTACTGTATATCCTCACTATCAGTTATGATATTCAATATTAATGATGTACTGTATATCCTCACTATCAGTTATGATATTCAATATTAATGATGTACTGTATATCCTCACTATCAGTTATGATATTCAATATTAATGATGTACTGTATATTCTCACTCTATCAGTTATGAGATTCAATATTAATGATGTACTGTATATCCTCACTCTCAGTTATGATATTCAATATTAATGATGTACTGTATATCCTCACTATCAGTTATGATATTCAATATTAATGATGTACTGTATATCCTCACTATCAGTTATGATATTCAGTATTAATGATGTACTGTATATCCTCACTCTCAGTTATGATATTCAGTATTAATGATGTACTGTATATCCTCACTCTCAGTTATGATATTCAATATTAATGATGTACTGTATATCCTCACTATCAGTTATGATATTCAATATTAATGATGTACTGTATATCCTCACTCTCAGTTATGATATTCAATATTAATGATGTACTGTATATCCTCACTATCAGTTATGATATTCAATATTAATGATGTACTGTATATCCTCACTATCAGTTATGATATTCAATATTAATGATGTACTGTATATCCTCACTCTCAGTTATGATATTCAATATTAATGATGTACTGTATATCCTCACTATCAGTTATGATATTCAATATTAATGATGTACTGTATATCCTCACTATCAGTTATGATATTCAATATTAATGATGTACTGTATATCCTCACTCTCAGTTATGATATTCAATATTAATGATGTACTGTATATCCTCACTATCAGTTATGATATTCAATATTAATGATGTACTGTATATCCTCACTATCAGTTATGAGATTCAATATTAATGATGTACTGTATATCCTCACTATCAGTTATGATATTCAATATTAATGATGTACTGTATATCCTCACTATCAGTTATGATATTCAATATTAATGATGTACTGTATATCCTCACTATCAGTTATGATATTCAATATTAATGATGTACTGTATATCCTCACTATCAGTTATGATATTCAGTATTAATGATGTACTGTATATCCTCACTCTATCAGTTATGAGATTCAATATTAATGATGTACTGTATATCCTCACTCTCTCAGTTATGATATTCAATATTAATGATGTACTGTATATCCTCACTCTCAGTTATGATATTCAATATTAATGATGTACTGTATATCCTCACTCTCAGTTATGAGATTCAATATTAATGATGTACTGTATATCCTCACTATCAGTTATGATATTCAATATTAATGATGTACTGTATATCCTCACTATCAGTTATGATATTCAGTATTAATGATGTACTGTATATCCTCACTCTATCAGTTATGAGATTCAATATTAATGATGTACTGTATATCCTCACTATCAGTTATGATATTCAGTATTAATGATGTACTGTATATCCTCACTCTATCAGTTATGATATTCAATATTAATGATGTACTGTATATCCTCACTCTCTCAGTTATGATATTCAATATTAATGATGTACTGTATATCCTCACTCTCAGTTATGATATTCAATATTAATGATGTACTGTATATCCTCACTATCAGTTATGAGATTCAATATTAATGATGTACTGTATATCCTCACTATCAGTTATGATATTCAATATTAATGATGTACTGTATATCCTCACTCTCAGTTATGATATTCAATATTAATGATGTACTGTATATCCTCACTCTATCAGTTATGATATTCAATATTAATGATGTACTGTATATCCTCACTATCAGTTATGATATTCAATATTAATGATGTACTGTATATCCTCACTCTCACAGATCTGATATTCACCTGAGTGGGCTTCCAGGGTTCTTGGTCTGTCCTGTGTCACCTGTAGGCCGATATCGTGACATCTGCTTGTGGGCCCAGTCACCAACCGCTCGCTGGCCTCTATTTAGCCGGCCTCTATTTAGCCGGCCTCTTTCTCTTCCTCATGAAAGAGGGAAAGAGGAACAGGGACTGTCTGCTGTTTTGCCTACGGACGGTTGCCTCAGCTGAAGGTCATACCTGATAACAGACTCCTCAAAGGGCCACTTGCCAGAACAAGCATGTCCATTGATTTATATTTTTCTTTGTTTTACAATCAAAACCAAACATTTTTTCCAGTCAACAACTCCATCTGGGTGGAGACATAGGAATGCTGGCTGCTTCCTGTTTTCCCTCCAGGGACTGGGTGGAGCTCCAGCTCTCACAGGTCAGGTGTGACAGAGCTGCTGGTCAGGTGTGTCGTGACTTGATCAGCTGATGATGATGTATCTTTAGAATGTTTAACAGTTGTTACTCGGGGCACCACTTGCTGTAATTTAGTTCCGTCCAATGAGAAAACGATCAGTCTCAGGTTGTAGCTCATGAATGAGTTCTTTGCAGGTCAGTGGCTTGCATACAAAGATATAAACTGGTTGGAACACTTCTCGGAATTTTAAGAGGAATTAATACAAATAAGAAAACACGTAAAACAAAGTAATAATTCCAGCAAAGCAATGAAGGCACAGTATCAGAGTATCAGACATGAATTATTAGATTGATCTGAGCTTCAGTGGACGGCAAAGGTAGCAGGTAAAAAGGTGTGCAGGATGAACGACAGTGACCTACGAACAAACGAAGACTACTGAACGGAGGCTGACCAGGCTCTACGGAGTCTAGCAGCGTTAGCAGTGAGAGAGAGAGAGAGAGAGCGATCGAGGCCTGAACAGATGCAGCGCTGATCTTTGTTATTGTGACAGCTTGAAAACCAACATAACCGGCTTACGTTCTCAGCTGGGTTGCTCCCATCGATGTACGATACCTCTCCACGAGCTGGTGGGAAGACGGCCTCCAAAGCCTCCGCCTGGACAACCGTGGCTCCCGCTGGGATTCATTGGATGGAGAAGGGAAGCGCGTTGGTTCACTACCGTCTGGTCTCAGGCTGCTGGCTGCCTCAACAAAGCTGCTCTTCTCAGGCACAAGGTGGCTTCTCTTCACTGGTCAGGATGGAGGTGCGAGGCTCACGGGAGGTCAGTAGTGTAGCGACCGTGAGCCGCGATCGATGAAGAGTAACAGAAATAGAAAATCAAGAATTTAAATGCTACGCAGAACGATGCCTTCATGAACTCAAAAATGAGTGTACCAAACTCAGTGTACCAAAAAAACCTCTGTCTAAAGGTAAAGAACAAAGAAACAAGTAAAATAAGCACAGTAGAAAGGTAACGGGGAGAGGTGGACCAGCCGCTCTAGGAGCTCGCGCAAAAAGGCAAGAAGTGCTGAAGAGAGCCCCCGAACCCAAATGCAACGGATGATGTCTCGACTATTATAGTAAACTGGTCCGCCTCTGGGGAGCAGGGGTGAAAGTGGCTCAAAAGTCTTGCCAGAACTGTACGCACGCCCTTTGCCAAAGCAGGTCGCCAGCAGCCGAGTTCTTTGATTTTGCCCTCTGTTTTGTTTTCTTTCTCTTTCTTCGTTCCGTGAAAGCAGAACAGCGTGGTTTTAACCAATCAGAACTAACAATGCTGGTAACGTGACCCAGGTGTCCGTCTGTCAGCCAACCAGAAACGCCTCGCATGCGGACATGCGCCCATGGGCACGACTCCGTGTCAAGGCGGTTTCACACTGAACGAGCAAGGCGCAGGCTGCGCGGGGGAAGTCCATTCATTGTGTATGAGGGCGCTGTGACGTCACATGAGCGCCAACCAAGCCCAGCAACTGGGTAGCACTGCTACTCCTCAGACACTACTGTGTTAAACAGAGAGCAACCACGCATCACACAGAGGTCCTCTAGAGAATCAGATGCTCAGTGTGATGACAACAGTGACAGCAAGGAACTTCACTACAGACACTGAAATATTCCTGACGTCATGTCCATACACACAGGTGTGTGTGTGTGTGTGTGTGTGTGTGTGTGTGATTGAAGTTAAGTGAGGAATTCTGTGACAGAGACTTCAGTTACAAGGTGGCATCCCTTGATCCAGAGTCCAGGTTTCATCTGTGGGTGTTGGTTCCTCCTCTTGTACTTCGTTTAACAGTGACACAGAACCTCCAATCACATGAACACTCTAATTGACGCAAGCAGTTTTATACTGGAAGGTTGAAGCACCCATACATCCTAAGAAAGAGGGAGCATCTTCACGTGATCAGACAATGCATCCCCAGTTCATGATCTCGGGTCTCTTCCACAAGGCGAATGTTTATTACGCTCTGTGGGGGTAGAAGTCGCAGAGAGGTGAGAGACCCCCCTTTGGCGAGCACTCCTGACTGGAGTGCACTACAGGTGGGATAGAGCCACTGGGTGTCCTGCCTCCAAGGAATGCAGCTTGCTCCAAAAACGTGTTCTCAAATTCATAAGCTGCCATGAACTGGATAGACTGACTACATATGAAGTATTGACTTGGTGATATTCTCGCTTCAAAGATGTCAAAAATATCATATTTACTGCAATAGGAGACTTCTAACATTAATTTAGAACAGTAAACAGGAACTATCATCAGGAATGACTTCAGCCCCACCTGAGCATCGGCAGCCAGTCAAATTCCAGCATCCACACAGATGATAATATTCAATTGGCGCCTCCCTCACGATGCAGACCATGACGCCTCCCCCATGGCGCCGACCTGGATGCCTCCCCCATGGTGTTGACCCAGCCATTAGACACACTGTGTTTGGGCAACTTCTCCCCTCTCACTGAAGCTCTTCTAACCCCTCAGCAGTCCTGAAGAGTTTGGCAACACTTTATTCTCAACTTGCCCAACATGTCATAACTTCTCTCATCTTCACTTATTTGATTATATTCTGGCTCTCCAGTGGCCCTCTAATTAACCTCCTTTCATTCAACCTGCAGGCAGCGATTATCTGCTGAATACAGACGTGTCACAGGCATTAAACACAAGTATTATTTTGTTTTATGCCTCATCTTGAGGCAATGATGCAATTATGCTGATAATTATGTGCTACTAACCGGAATATCCCATGTTGTTAGAAGTGATGAATTGTGTTTTTGGATGTTACATGGAATTCATCTGTCTCAGAAATAAAAATGGAAGAGGATGGAGGCTTTCAGGGCCTGGCTCTCTCCCGTCGAGCAGGAGCCTGAGCTTGAATCCCAACCCTCCATTTGGAAGCTGGCGTTGTAGGGTGGCGTGTTCCCTGCATGGGGGAGCGTGTTGGGGGAACGGGCAGCATCTGCACTACCAGCTGAGGTGACTTAAGCCTGCTGGCAAGCTTTTATTCGGTGAGCAGCTGCAGTGGAAAAACACACATTTCCCTTCATTCTCGTGTTTGTTTTATATTTCATGGTTTGTTTCAGTCGAACTTCTGTTTGTCTCCTTTTGGCTCAGGCTACACGGCGGGCTCGAAGTGTGTTGCTGGGCAACAAACACCAGATTTACTCCTGTGGTGCATTTGTGCTCATCGTTCACCATTTTACCTTCATGTTTAGGGTCTGAGCAGCAAGTGGTACCCCGGTGTGTTTCCTCCATGTTGGTGGAGGCAGAGCACGGCTCAGACCTGGAGGTGAAGTTCCACTACTTCTCTAGTACGCGGTACGGTATTACATAATATGACCCCGTGGCTGCGACACTCACTGTTTGATGATGGCAGCTCAGGCTCTGTTTACTGTGCTCTGTAATCCCCCGGCCCACAGCTATTTGTCATACTACCACCTCACAATAGAGCCCGCCGCCCACGCTGCCTCATTCATCAGCTCCTGCGGAAGCTAACCAAAGACTTTTGACTTAAATTAGACAAAAGTGAATAGAGCCATTGCCTCGTCCTGGCTTGAGCATCCTTTGTTATTTAAATGCCTCTTTTTAAATGAGTAACATTGCTGCCTCAGCAAGTGCAGAGAAAAATGCACAGTAGTTAAAATTATCATTTAAATGAGACATAGTTGTGTTATTTGTAACAATATCATTATCTTCACACATGGCAGGCATAAAATTGCAATATCAATTCTCTCAAATGATAATTTGATAGAATGGAAGCAGATACGAGTGTGTTTGCAGTTGCAGTTGAGGCTGCAGAGGAGTTTGAGAAAATGTGTTTGTTAGGAGAAAGACCCACCGATAGGATGATTAACACACACACACAGAGGAGGAAGTTGAGAGGTTTTCTGTTCTACACCAACCTCATCACAACATTCTGTAGGTGCAGCAGGAGAAGGTGTCCACATATTCACCCATGCAGGAACTTATCACAAGCAGTGATTGGTGATGAAGATCCATCCATCCATCCATCCATCCATCCATCCATCCCTCCATCCATCCATCCATCCCTCCATGTTCCCCCTCTTCTCCTGTTGAGGGTGGTGGGGGTGGAGCCTATCCCAGCAGCCTTCCCCCTGGACAGGTCACCAGTCCATGGCAGGGCCAACACATAGAGACAGACAACCATTGGCTCTCCCAGCCACGCCTACGGTCAATTTAGAGTCTGGATTAACCTGGTCCCTCTTGATGTCTTTGGACTGTGGAAGAAGCTGGAGTACTGGACCCATTTAGACCTGACTAAGATTTTGTTTTAATTCACTTTGTTTTTTTTTAATCATTGAAAAATAATGTATTCAGTGAAATGGGGAGGAAATCAGTGAGGCTGGCAATCAACACTGAGACACCGCTAACAACAGTGATTTAACTGACCAAACTTTATACCTTGAAAAGTTTCTGAGGCGCCACCTCACAGACAGATGCTGCATGTTTTTTTCTGCTCTGAATAATGTTAAAGCCTTGATTTTATTTAGCTGTGGCATATTTTAATTTGCACATCCAGATTGCTCAGCCTTCATTTCGGTGAAGTCAAGGTGAATCGTGCCCCCGCCACGTTGATGCCGCCAGGTTTCAAAGATGTTAGAGGTGTGAAATATCTCCCTGGTGATGTTCTTATCTGCACGTGTTGACACACAGAAGGAGAATAGACTTTGATCCACCAGCAGCTTCATACAAGAACCTTGTCAGATCACCTCTGCGGTTTAAACGTCAGACGTCGCGCGACAGACCAGCTCTCCACTCTGCTGTGAGTACATCTGTTCATTATCGATGAATGTCTCCATACTTGCACGACATCTGAACACAGAATGAAACACAATCACATTTGTTTTTCATGACTCATTATTCAAACTTAGTACACCTGCGATGTTCCAGCCATTACAAGTGAAAATTAGACAATTTGAGTTCCTGTGGAAGCGTACATCCTGTCCACACAACCTTAGCCATCTGCCAAAAAATAAATAATACAATACAAATAATACATGAAGTACTTTGTATCATCTCCCAAGCCTTAACGTTCCCATATGATTCTTTAGAATGACTCACATCTTTCACAATGCTTTATCATGACATCACAAAGCTTTAGCACAAAATCTTGATGTTTCAGCATCACATCTCCATGCTTTAGCTCTACATTACAATGCATTTGCAAAAAGAAGTTAATGTTTTTTTCAGTGGGACAGTCAGCACTCTCCAGTCACATGAAAGGTAAGCCAGCGATGACTGCATTGCATGTTAACCATGCAAGCTAATGATTTGTTTCCTAACCGTTAGCTACACCGAAATGTAGAAGCATTGTGTGATGTGTATTAGTGCTAAGATTGCATGTGATGGGTAATTGTTATTGGTAATGTAAAGAACAAAGCCAGCATCTCTCAATGGTAAATTGGAATGTGAACTTCCATTCACTGAAAAATTTAAGCATAGCTGAAGTTAGCCCATAACGTAGCTAACTCAGTACAATGCATCTACAGTTGCAAGGTGACTAAAGAAAAAAGAGGACATTTCTTTTCATGTGGTTTGTAGTCTGAATTTGTTTGTTTTCTTTTCCCTGTATTGTAATCAGAGACATTTGGTCCCTGCAATATTGATGGAAGACTTGGTTTGGTAATGGAAATACCTGAAAGAAAAAGCAACTGGCAACCACGAATGCGGAGGTTGCAGTGGGAGCAGGCAGTGGAGTAAGAGCTGAACATTTACCGTTCTCAGGATCTTCTCTTTCAGATAAGACAACCAACAAGCCCTCACACACCGTAAGATCATTTGTGACCTCCAATCCAACATTTAAAGCAGAAATATGCTGGGCAATAAAAGTAGTAGCTAGTCATTATTTCTACAAGTCATGTGACAATGCAGGGGATATTTTCCAAACCACGCTTCCTGATTAGCGACACCATGGAGCAGTGGTCCTCCCTGTGGCCCCCCATCAAGAAGGTTGTGGGTGGAGCCCCGGCTGCAGCACGGGGTCTTTCTGGGTGAGTCTCCATGTTCTCCCTGTTCCTGCTGGGTTCTCTCTGGTACTCCAGCTTCCTCCACAGTCCAAAGACATCAAGAGGGACCAGGTTAATCCAGACTCTAAATTGACCGTAGGCGTGGCTGGGAGAGCCAATGGTTGTCTGTCTCTATGTGTTGGCCCTGCCATGGACTGGTGACCTGTCCAGGGGGAAGGTTGCTGGGATAGGCTCCACCCCCACCACCCTCAACAGGAGAAGAGGGGGAACATGGAGGGATGGATGGATGTTTCCTGATCGTGACATTGCCAAGCAGTTTTCTTGTAGAGAGAAACAAGTGGCATACCTCCCTACATTTGTGATTGCTCCTCTTTTCTCTTCCTTAATGAAGACCAATCCCAAGAAAGAATCTGGGTGTTTTATTCTGTTTGATGAAAGTCCAAATAATGAAATGAAGAAATGCCAGGTTGATATGCATGTGAGATTCTGGAACAATAACCAAGAACACTCAAGACGCTGACATCATTTTTCAAGGGTCACCACAATGCAGAGCAAGTTAATGAGAAGATTGAAAAAGTGTGCTCAGAGATGGGCTTTCAGAACCTGCTTCAGCTGTCAATGCATGGCCCGAATGTTAATTAGAAGACCTTTTCTTTAGCCCAGCAGAACACTGAAAACAAACAGGGAGGAAAATGCTAAATGTTGGAAGTTGTGTTTTGCACACATTACATAATGCTTTGAGAACAGGATGTGCATCTACTGACTGGGATCTAGGAAATGCCTTGTCAAGCCTGACATGGCTTTTCAAAGATGTTCCAGCACGTCGGGAGAATTTCATAGAAGTCACAGGTTCAACATCCTTTCCTCGTGCCTTCTGTTGCCACCAATGGTTGTGGAGGTGGCTGAGCGTGCTCTTTAGATTTTGCCTTCATTGAAAACATCCATCAGCACTGCCAAAACAAAGAGAATTACAGAGCCATGCAAGTCCTTTAAGAAAGCTGAGGTTATTGTACATGATGACCTCTTCCCAGCCAAGCCTAGCTTCTTTCTGATGGTTGCAAGGGAAGTCATGCCATTTTTGAAGGTAAACCAACCTGACAAACCCATGCTGCCATTTATGTGCAATGATGTCACAACTCTACTGAGGAGTCTTTTGGAGAAGTTTGTCAAGCCCAGTGTGGTGATGTATGCAACCAACACTCTGAAGCTTCTCAAGGTTGATCGTCATGCAATCAAAGTGAAAGTTGGCTTTGCTACAGAGCGACCCTTGGAGAAACATGAAGAACTCGGGAGCTGTGAGGCTAAGGTTTGAATTTAGGCAAAACTGCAAGCTTTTTTTGGTGAAGACGGTGTCTAAGCTTTTTGAAAAGGCACCAGTCAAATATCCGTTGGCGAGAAGCCTGTCTGTCCTTGATCCAAAGGTGCTCCTCAACGACAAAGAGCTCAGTTCTCAAAAACTCACTGCTGTTCTGACTCCTCGTGGAAACTGGCCGGCTTGAAGCGACATGCTGTGCTGATGTTCTCATGGAATTTAGACACTTTTTTTTTTTATAACAGTCTCATGTTGGCATCAGATTCATTCCACAAATTTAGTCCACAGAGTGAAAGGTTGGATGAGTTTTACCATGAATTCTTGGCCTCCATCTATGGGAGGTAGTAAGACGCGCCCTAGTCCTCTGCCATGGTCAAGCTTCTGTTGAAAGAGGCTTTTCCATTAACAGGGAGTGATGGTGGAAAACCTCAAAGAACATTCATGAATGTTCAATGTGCGCATTATTGGGGGCCTGCACAACATAGGCTACACAAAAGAATTGTTAATTTCTGCCTCTGCTGCCAGACAGTAGAACCATGTGTATCTTGATGATGAAAGGCATAAAAAGTAAGATGAACAAACAGAAAAGAAAAGAAAAGCTCTGATGGATGAGATATCAGAGATGAAGGTGGAAAAAGAAGAGGATGGAAGAGGATGTGAGGGCCCTCATGAAATCTGCAGATAGCAATGCAGAAAAAGCTGAAGCGAAGGGCAAACTGCCTCATTTCAAAGTCAAATGGACTTCGAACAGCAGCAAAAGAAAAATAAATCTTGAGACTTTGGAGAAGGAGTTGATAGAGGAAAAAAAAACTGACCACACTTTACAAGCTCCTCAACCATTTTGTTAGGCTTCAGCTGAAAAGACCTAAAAGCAGACTCAGGATGTTCAAATGAAATAGTTTTATTCAAATGTGGACAGGGACTGGGAATGAAAGAAGGGGTGGAGCTGAAGCAGAGGGTGATGAGATGGCTTAGGGCGAGTGAGGTGGGCTGGCTGGAGAACAGGTGGACAAGCAGGCGGGCAGGTTACTGGCAGGCGGTGGTGGCAGCAATGGTCCTGAGCACAAACTGGAAGAGACCAGGTCTCTCCTGGACTGCTTCTCTGCATGGCTCCCTATCAAATTCAGAATGGAATTTAAAATTTTCCTTCCACCATCAAAGTCCTCAACAGTCAGGCTCCTTCATCCCTGACAGAGCTCCTAGTCCCCCATTAACTCCTCTTCTTCTCCGGAGCTTTCAGGCTCCTCTCATCCCAGATCCTGGTGCTGCTGGAGGAGGCTCCAGACCTGAAGAGGCTCCAGCTGCCACCCGTAGCTCCACCTGCTCATGTCCCCGTCTGTCCATCAGTCTCTCGTCCTTTCTCTCTCTCTTTATCTCTGTCCCTCTCTTTCCTTCTGTCTCTCTGTTCTCCTCCATTGTCTGTCTTTGTCTCTGTCCATCAGTCTCTCGTCCTTTCTCTCTCTCTTTATCTCTGTCCCTCTTTCCTTCTCTCTCTGTCTTCCTCCATTCTCTGTCTTTGTCTCTGTCCATCAGTCTCTCCTCCTTTCTCTCTCTTTATCTCTGTCCCTCTCTCTCCTTCTGTCTCTCTGTCTTCCTCCATTCTCTCTCTTTGTCTCTGTCCATCAGTCTCTCCTCCTTTCTCTCTCTCTTTGTCCCTCTCTCTCCTTCTGTCTCTCTGTCCTCCTCCATTCTCTGTCTCTGTCTCTGTCCTGCTCTCCTGCTCTCTCTCCGTCCCCACTGATCCTGGATCTGCTCCACCTTCCTGCTGGTAAAGGAAGGTTCTGGTGGCTGCTGTTGCAGGATGTGCTGCTGATGGAGAATTGTTGGGTGGAGGTTCATTGAAGGAGGGAGGTGCTGGACCTGCTCTACTTGGACAGAGTCAGGACAGAACTTTGGTTGGGGTTTGGAGCCACACAAATAAACCTGACTTTGACTTGACTTTATCATTACCTAACGATTGCATTAGCATGACTCAACTCTTCTGGTGATGAAGAGTCGTCTTCACTGTAAATGGGGTGTGGTGACATCAGCTGGGGCTGTGACTCCTGCGCGCTCCTTGGTCTCTCAGGGTTTTGCTGAACTCTTCAGCTACTATTATTACTACTACTACTATTATGGGCCGCATGGCTCAGGGGTAAAGTGGCTGTCAAGCAACCGAAGGGTTGCAGGTTCATTCCTCGACCCCGGTGACCATGTTGAAGTGTCCTTGAGCAAGATACTGGACCCATAATTGCTCCTGATGAGCAGGTTGGCAGCCTCCACCATCAGTGTGTGTGTGTGTGTGTTAATGGGTGAATGAGACGACACTGTAAAGCGCTTTGAGTGCCGCGAAGTAAGAGTAAGTTCGATATAAAACTGAGTCCATTTACCAGTTGAGTCCATTACTGTATTATATATCATCTTACATTTCTGATAGAAGCATCAAATTCAGATCCAAAGAATGAGTCCTCACAAAGGTCTCTCGGGCAGTAACAAAGAGTCGTGGGAGCCGTCGTAACCATGATCATAACCTTGATGTCTAAAATAAGCTGACAAGTGCATGAACTAATCAGAGGGGATGCAAACAGTATTGCAAGGTAATGGGAAATGTATGTGGGGTCACACACGTTTTATTGCCTCACAACACAAATATATAGAGGGCTACGTTGATCCTATTTCCCTGAATCACCTCAGAGGACTGTATCGTTGCTGGAGGGCAGAACAGGACAGGATGCCTTCATCAAGCCAAAGAGGTTTTGGTGAGCAGCAGCCAGCACAGACACAGACTCAAATGACCGATAAACAATATGAATTAAAGCCATTAAGGAAATGAAAAGGCTGAGATAAAAGTCCCGAAGAACATAAAAGAGGCCCAAAGGGGCAGGAACCCACCCTAATGATGGTGTTTAGAGGCAAAATATTCTCTATGCAATTCACCCAGTTTGTCCTTGTGAGAGTGCTGAAACACAGAGTTTCCACCGTCATGCTCACTGTAACCTACACCTCTTTGATTCTCACTGTGCTCTTTAGCGACTGTCTGGAGAACTGTTTAGAGTACTGTCTAGAGTACTGTTTAATGACTATCTAGAGTACTGTTTAATGACTATCTAGAGTACTGTTTAATGACTGTCTAGAGTACTGTTTAATGACTATTTAGAGTACTGTTTAATGACTGTCTAG
The DNA here is from genome assembly GCF_037954235.1 of Aulostomus chinensis. NCBI lineage: Eukaryota > Metazoa > Chordata > Actinopteri > Syngnathiformes > Aulostomidae > Aulostomus > Aulostomus chinensis. The sequence goes on along the minus strand of NC_141322.1, from coordinate 1,377,910 downwards.
AGTACTGTTTAATGACTATCTAGAGTACTGTTTAATGACTATCTAGAGTACTGTTTAATGACTGTCTAGAGTACTGTTTAATGACTATCTAGAGTACTGTTTAATGACTGTCTAGAGTACTGTTTAATGACTATCTAGAGTACTGTTTAATGACTATCTAGAGTACTGTTTAATGACTATCTAGAGTACTGTTTAATGACTATCTAGATTACTATTTAATGACTATTTAGAGTACTGTTTAATGACTATCTAGAGTACTATTTAATGACTATTTAGAGTACTGTTTAATGACTATCTAGAGTACTGTTTAGTGACTATCTAGAGTACTGCTTAATGACTATCTAGAGTACTGTTTAATGACTATCTAGAGTACTGTTTAATGACTATCTAGAGTACTGTTTAATGACTGTCTAGAGTACTGTTTAATGACTATCTAGAGTACTATTTAATGACTATTTAGAGTACTGTTTAATGACTATCTAGAGTACTGTTTAGTGACTATCTAGAGTACTGCTTAATGACTATCTAGAGTACTGTTTAATGACTATCTAGAGTACTGTTTAATGACTATCTAGAGTACTGTTTAATGACTGTCTAGAGTACTGTTTAATGACTATCTAGAGTACTGTTTAATGACTATCTAGAGTACTGTTTAATGACTATCTAGAGTACTGTTTAATGACTATCTAGAGTACTGTTTAATGACTATCTAGAGTACTATTTAATGACTATTTAGAGTACTGTTTAATGACTATCTAGAGTACTGTTTAGTGACTATCTAGAGTACTGCTTAATGACTATCTAGAGTACTGTTTAATGACTATCTAGAGTACTGTTTAATGACTATCTAGAGTACTGTTTAATGACTATCTAGAGTACTGTTTAGTGACTATCTAGAGTACTGTTTAATGACTATCTAGAGTACTGTTTAATGACTATCTAGAGTACTGTTTAATGACTATTTAGAGTACTGCTTAATGACTATCTAGAGTACTGTTTAATGACTATTTAGAGTACTGTTTAATGACTATCTAGAGTACTGTTTAATGACTATTTAGAGTACTGTTTAATGACTATTTAGAGTACTGTTTAATGACTATCTAGAGTACTGTTTAATGACTATCTAGAGTACTGTTTAATGACTATCTAGAGTACTGTTTAATGACTATTTAGAGTACTGTTTAATGACTATCTAGAGTACTGTTTAATGACTATTTAGAGTACTATTTAATGACTATCTAGAGTACTGTTTAATGACTATTTAGAGTACTGCTTAATGACTATCTAGAGTACTGTTTAATGACTATTTAGAGTACTGTTTAATGACTATCTAGAGTACTGTTTAATGACTATTTAGAGTACTGTTTTATGACTATCTAGAGTACTGTTTAATGACTGTCTAGAGTACTGTTTAATGACTATCTAGAGTACTGTTTAATGACTATCTAGAGTACTGTTTAATGACTGTCTAGAGTACTGTTTAATGACTATCTAGAGTACTGTTTAATGACTATCTAGAGTACTGTTTAATGACTATCTAGAGTACTGTTTAATGACTATCTAGAGTACTATTTAATGACTATTTAGAGTACTGTTTAATGACTATCTAGAGTACTATTTAATGACTATTTAGAGTACTGTTTAATGACTATCTAGAGTACTGTTTAGTGACTATCTAGAGTACTGCTTAATGACTATCTAGAGTACTGTTTAATGACTATCTAGAGTACTGTTTAATGACTATCTAGAGTACTGTTTAATGACTATCTAGAGTACTGTTTAATGACTGTCTAGAGTACTGTTTAATGACTATCTAGAGTACTGTTTAATGACTATTTAGAGTACTGTTTAATGACTATCTAGAGTACTGTTTAGTGACTATCTAGAGTACTGCTTAATGACTATCTAGAGTACTGTTTAATGACTATCTAGAGTACTGTTTAATGACTATCTAGAGTACTGTTTAATGACTGTCTAGAGTACTGTTTAATGACTATCTAGAGTACTGTTTAATGACTATCTAGAGTACTGTTTAATGACTATCTAGAGTACTGTTTAATGACTATCTAGAGTACTGTTTAATGACTATCTAGAGTACTATTTAATGACTATTTAGAGTACTGTTTAATGACTATCTAGAGTACTGTTTAGTGACTATCTAGAGTACTGCTTAATGACTATCTAGAGTACTGTTTAATGACTATCTAGAGTACTGTTTAATGACTATCTAGAGTACTGTTTAATGACTATCTAGAGTACTGTTTAGTGACTATCTAGAGTACTGTTTAATGACTATCTAGAGTACTGTTTAATGACTATCTAGAGTACTGTTTAATGACTATTTAGAGTACTGCTTAATGACTATCTAGAGTACTGTTTAATGACTATTTAGAGTACTGTTTAATGACTATCTAGAGTACTGTTTAATGACTATTTAGAGTACTGTTTAATGACTATTTAGAGTACTGTTTAATGACTATCTAGAGTACTGTTTAATGACTATCTAGAGTACTGTTTAATGACTATCTAGAGTACTGTTTAATGACTATTTAGAGTACTGTTTAATGACTATCTAGAGTACTGTTTAATGACTATTTAGAGTACTATTTAATGACTATCTAGAGTACTGTTTAATGACTATTTAGAGTACTGCTTAATGACTATCTAGAGTACTGTTTAATGACTATTTAGAGTACTGTTTAATGACTATCTAGAGTACTGTTTAATGACTATTTAGAGTACTGCTTAATGACTATCTAGAGTACTGTTTAATGACTATTTAGAGTACTGCTTAATGACTATCTAGAGTACTGTTTAAAGACTATTTAGAGTACTATTTAATGACTGTCTAGAGTACTGTTTAATGACTATCTAGAGTACTGTTTAATGACAATCTAGAGTACTGTTTAATGACTATCTAGAGTACTGTTTAATGACTATTTAGAGTACTATTTAATGACTGTCTAGAGTACTGTTTAATGACTATCTAGACTACTGTTTAATGACAATCTAGAGTACTGTTTAATGACTATCCAGAGTACTGCTTAATGACTATCTAGAGTACTATTTAATGACTATCTGGAGTACTGTTTAATGACTATCTAGAGTACTATTTAATGACTATCTGGAGTACTGTTTAATGACTATTTAGAGTACTGTTTAATGACTATCTAGAGTACTGTTTAATGACAATCTAGAGTACTGCTTAATGACTATCTAGAGTACTATTTAATGACTATCTAGAGTACTGTTTAATGACTATCTAGAGTACTGTTTAATGACTATCTAGAGTACTGTTATATGACTATTTAGAGTACTGTTTAATGACTATCTAGAGAACTGTTTAATGACAATCTAGAGTACTGTTTAATGACTATCTAGAGTACTATTTAATGACTATCTAGAGTACTGTTTAATGACTATCTAGAGTACTATTTAATGACTATCTAGAGTACTGTTTAATGACTATTTAGAGTACTGTTTAATGACTATTTAGAGTACTGTTTAATGACTATTTAGAGTACTATTTAATGACTATCTAGAGTACTGTTTAATGACTATCTAGAGTACTGTTTAATGACTATCTGGAGTACTGTTTTATGACTATCTAGAGTACTGTTTGATAACTATCTAGAGTACTGTTTAATGACTATTTAGAGTACTGTTTAATGACAATCTAGAGTACTGCTTAATGACTATCTACAGTACTATTTAATGACTATCTAGAGTACTGTTTAATGACTATCTAGAGTACTGTTTAATGACTATCTAGAGTACTGTTTAATGACTATTTAGAGTACTGTTTAATGACTGTCTAGAGTACTATTTAATGACTATCGAGAGTACTATTTAATGACTATCTAGAGTACTGTTTAATGACTAGAGTACTTTTTAATGACTATTTAGAGTACTATTTAATGACAATCTAGAGTACTGTTTAATGACTATTTAGAGTCCTGTTTAATGACTATTTAGAGTACTATTTAATGACTATCTAGAGTACTGTTTAATGACTATCTAGAGTACTATTTAATGACTATCTAGAGTACTTTTGAATGACAAGAGTACTGTTTAATGACTATCTAGAGTACTGTTTAATGACTGTCTAGAGTACTGTTTAATGACTATCTAGAGTACTGTTTAATGACTATCTAGAGTACTGTTTAATGACTATCTAGAGTACTGTTTAATGACTATCTAGAGTACTATTTAATGACTATTTAGAGTACTGTTTAATGACTATCTAGAGTACTGTTTAGTGACTATCTAGAGTACTGCTTAATGACTATCTAGAGTACTGTTTAATGACTATCTAGAGTACTGTTTAATGACTATCTAGAGTACTGTTTAATGACTATCTAGAGTACTGTTTAGTGACTATCTAGAGTACTGTTTAATGACTATCTAGAGTACTGTTTAATGACTATCTAGAGTACTGTTTAATGACTATTTAGAGTACTGCTTAATGACTATCTAGAGTACTGTTTAATGACTATTTAGAGTACTGTTTAATGACTATCTAGAGTACTGTTTAATGACTATTTAGAGTACTGTTTAATGACTATTTAGAGTACTGTTTAATGACTATCTAGAGTACTGTTTAATGACTATCTAGAGTACTGTTTAATGACTATCTAGAGTACTGTTTAATGACTATTTAGAGTACTGTTTAATGACTATCTAGAGTACTGTTTAATGACTATTTAGAGTACTATTTAATGACTATCTAGAGTACTGTTTAATGACTATTTAGAGTACTGCTTAATGACTATCTAGAGTACTGTTTAATGACTATTTAGAGTACTGTTTAATGACTATCTAGAGTACTGTTTAATGACTATTTAGAGTACTGCTTAATGACTATCTAGAGTACTGTTTAATGACTATTTAGAGTACTGCTTAATGACTATCTAGAGTACTGTTTAAAGACTATTTAGAGTACTATTTAATGACTGTCTAGAGTACTGTTTAATGACTATCTAGAGTACTGTTTAATGACAATCTAGAGTACTGTTTAATGACTATCTAGAGTACTGTTTAATGACTATTTAGAGTACTATTTAATGACTGTCTAGAGTACTGTTTAATGACTATCTAGACTACTGTTTAATGACAATCTAGAGTACTGTTTAATGACTATCCAGAGTACTGCTTAATGACTATCTAGAGTACTATTTAATGACTATCTGGAGTACTGTTTAATGACTATCTAGAGTACTATTTAATGACTATCTGGAGTACTGTTTAATGACTATTTAGAGTACTGTTTAATGACTATCTAGAGTACTGTTTAATGACAATCTAGAGTACTGCTTAATGACTATCTAGAGTACTATTTAATGACTATCTAGAGTACTGTTTAATGACTATCTAGAGTACTGTTTAATGACTATCTAGAGTACTGTTATATGACTATTTAGAGTACTGTTTAATGACTATCTAGAGAACTGTTTAATGACAATCTAGAGTACTGTTTAATGACTATCTAGAGTACTATTTAATGACTATCTAGAGTACTGTTTAATGACTATCTAGAGTACTATTTAATGACTATCTAGAGTACTGTTTAATGACTATTTAGAGTACTGTTTAATGACTATTTAGAGTACTGTTTAATGACTATTTAGAGTACTATTTAATGACTATCTAGAGTACTGTTTAATGACTATCTAGAGTACTGTTTAATGACTATCTGGAGTACTGTTTTATGACTATCTAGAGTACTGTTTGATAACTATCTAGAGTACTGTTTAATGACTATTTAGAGTACTGTTTAATGACAATCTAGAGTACTGCTTAATGACTATCTACAGTACTATTTAATGACTATCTAGAGTACTGTTTAATGACTATCTAGAGTACTGTTTAATGACTATCTAGAGTACTGTTTAATGACTATTTAGAGTACTGTTTAATGACTGTCTAGAGTACTATTTAATGACTATCGAGAGTACTATTTAATGACTATCTAGAGTACTGTTTAATGACTAGAGTACTTTTTAATGACTATTTAGAGTACTATTTAATGACAATCTAGAGTACTGTTTAATGACTATTTAGAGTCCTGTTTAATGACTATTTAGAGTACTATTTAATGACTATCTAGAGTACTGTTTAATGACTATCTAGAGTACTATTTAATGACTATCTAGAGTACTTTTGAATGACAAGAGTACTGTTTAATGACTATCTAGAGTACTGTTTAATGACTGTCTAGAGTACTGTTTAATGACTATCTAGAGTACTGTTTAATGACTATCTAGAGTACTGTTTAATGACTATCTAGAGTACTGTTTAATGACTATCTAGAGTACTGTTTAATGACTATCTAGAGTACTATTTAATGACTATTTAGAGTACTGTTTAATGACTATCTAGAGTACTGTTTAGTGACTATCTAGAGTACTGCTTAATGACTATCTAGAGTACTGTTTAATGACTATCTAGAGTACTGTTTAATGACTATCTAGAGTACTGTTTAGTGACTATCTAGAGTACTGTTTAATGACTATCTAGAGTACTGTTTAATGACTATCTAGAGTACTGTTTAATGACTATTTAGAGTACTGCTTAATGACTATCTAGAGTACTGTTTAATGACTATTTAGAGTACTGTTTAATGACTATCTAGAGTACTGTTTAATGACTATTTAGAGTACTGTTTAATGACTATTTAGAGTACTGTTTAATGACTATCTAGAGTACTGTTTAATGACTATCTAGAGTACTGTTTAATGACTATCTAGAGTACTGTTTAATGACTATTTAGAGTACTGTTTAATGACTATCTAGAGTACTGTTTAATGACTATTTAGAGTACTATTTAATGACTATTTAGAGTACTGTTTAATGACTATCTAGAGTACTGTTTAGTGACTATCTAGAGTACTGCTTAATGACTATCTAGAGTACTGTTTAATGACTATCTAGAGTACTGTTTAATGACTATCTAGAGTACTGTTTAATGACTGTCTAGAGTACTGTTTAATGACTATCTAGAGTACTGTTTAATGACTATCTAGAGTACTGTTTAATGACTATCTAGAGTACTGTTTAATGACTATCTAGAGTACTGTTTAATGACTATCTAGAGTACTATTTAATGACTATTTAGAGTACTGTTTAATGACTATCTAGAGTACTGTTTAGTGACTATCTAGAGTACTGCTTAATGACTATCTAGAGTACTGTTTAATGACTATCTAGAGTACTGTTTAATGACTATCTAGAGTACTGTTTAATGACTATCTAGAGTACTGTTTAGTGACTATCTAGAGTACTGTTTAATGACTATCTAGAGTACTGTTTAATGACTATCTAGAGTACTGTTTAATGACTATTTAGAGTACTGCTTAATGACTATCTAGAGTACTGTTTAATGACTATTTAGAGTACTGTTTAATGACTATCTAGAGTACTGTTTAATGACTATTTAGAGTACTGTTTAATGACTATTTAGAGTACTGTTTAATGACTATCTAGAGTACTGTTTAATGACTATCTAGAGTACTGTTTAATGACTATCTAGAGTACTGTTTAATGACTATTTAGAGTACTGTTTAATGACTATCTAGAGTACTGTTTAATGACTATTTAGAGTACTATTTAATGACTATCTAGAGTACTGTTTAATGACTATTTAGAGTACTGCTTAATGACTATCTAGAGTACTGTTTAATGACTATTTAGAGTACTGTTTAATGACTATCTAGAGTACTGTTTAATGACTATTTTGAGTACTGCTTAATGACTATCTAGAGTACTGTTTAATGACTATTTAGAGTACTGCTTAATGACTATCTAGAGTACTGTTTAAAGACTATTTAGAGTACTATTTAATGACTGTCTAGAGTACTGTTTAATGACTATCTAGAGTACTGTTTAATGACAATCTAGAGTACTGTTTAATGACTATCTAGAGTACTGTTTAATGACTATTTAGAGTACTATTTAATGACTGTCTAGAGTACTGTTTAATGACTATCTATACTACTGTTTAATGACAATCTAGAGTACTGTTTAATGACTATCCAGAGTACTGCTTAATGACTATCTAGAGTACTATTTAATGACTATCTGGAGTACTGTTTAATGACTATCTAGAGTACTATTTAATGACTATCTGGAGTACTGTTTAATGACTATTTAGAGTACTGTTTAATGACTATCTAGAGTACTGTTTAATGACAATCTAGAGTACTGCTTAATGACTATCTAGAGTACTATTTAATGACTATCTAGAGTACTGTTTAATGACTATCTAGAGTACTGTTTAATGACTATCTAGAGTACTGTTATATGACTATTTAGAGTACTGTTTAATGACTATCTAGAGAACTGTTTAATGACAATCTAGAGTACTGTTTAATGACTATCTAGAGTACTATTTAATGACTATCTAGAGTACTGTTTAATGACTATCTAGAGTACTATTTAATGACTATCTAGAGTACTGTTTAATGACTATTTAGAGTACTGTTTAATGACTATTTAGAGTACTGTTTAATGACTATTTAGAGTACTATTTAATGACTATCTAGAGTACTGTTTAATGACTATCTAGAGTACTGTTTAATGACTATCTGGAGTACTGTTTTATGACTATCTAGAGTACTGTTTGATAACTATCTAGAGTACTGTTTAATGACTATTTAGAGTACTGTTTAATGACAATCTAGAGTACTGCTTAATGACTATCTACAGTACTATTTAATGACTATCTAGAGTACTGTTTAATGACTATCTAGAGTACTGTTTAATGACTATCTAGAGTACTGTTTAATGACTATTTAGAGTACTGTTTAATGACTGTCTAGAGTACTATTTAATGACTATCGAGAGTACTATTTAATGACTATCTAGAGTACTGTTTAATGACTAGAGTACTTTTTAATGACTATTTAGAGTACTATTTAATGACAATCTAGAGTACTGTTTAATGACTATTTAGAGTCCTGTTTAATGACTATTTAGAGTACTATTTAATGACTATCTAGAGTACTGTTTAATGACTATCTAGAGTACTATTTAATGACTATCTAGAGTACTGTTGAATGACAAGAGTACTGTTTAATGACTATTTAGAGTACTATTTAATGACTATCTAGAGTACTATTTAATGACTATCTAGAGTACTGTTTAATGACTAGAGTACTTTTTAATGACTATTTAGAGTACTATTTAATGACAATCTAGAGTACTGTTTAATGACTATTTAGAGTCCTGTTTAATGACTATTTAGAGTACTATTTAATGACTATCTAGAGTACTGTTTAATGACAATCTAGAGTACTGTTTAATGACTATCTAGAGTACTGTTTAATGACTATTTAGAGTACTGTTTAATGACTTTCTAGAGTACTGTTTAATGACTATCTAGAGTACTGTTTAATGACAATCTAGAGTACTGTTTAATGACTATCTAGAGTACTGCTTAATGACTATCTAGAGTACTATTTAATGACTATCTGGAGTACTGTTTAATGACTATCTAGAGTACTATTTAATGACTATCTGGAGTACTGTTTAATGACTATTTAGAGTACTGTTTAATGACTATCTAGAGTACTGTTTAATGACAATGTAGAGTACTGCTTAATGACTATCTAGAGTACTATTTAATGACTATCTAGAGTACTGTTTAATGACTATCTAGAGTACTGTTATATGACTATTTAGAGTACTGTTTAATGACTATCTAGAGTACTGTTTAATAACAATCTAGAGTACTGCTTAATGACTATCTAGAGTACTATTTAATGACTATCTAGAGTACTGTTTAATGACTATCTAGAGTACTATTTAATGACTATCTAGAGTACTGTTTAATGACTATTTAGAGTACTGTTTAATGACTATTTAGAGTACTGTTTAATGACTGTTTAGAGTACTGTTTAATGACTATTTAGAGTACTATTTAATGACTATCTAGAGTACTGTTTAATGACTATCTAGAGTACTGTTTAATGACTATTTAGAGTACTGTTTAATGACTATTTAGAGTACTGTTTAATGACTATCTGGAGTACTGTTTTATGACTATCTAGAGTACTGTTTGATAACTATCTAGAGTACTGTTTAATGACTATTTAGAGTACTGTTTAATGACAATCTAGAGTACTGCTTAATGACTATCTAGAGTACTATTTAATGACTATCTAGAGTACTGTTTAATGACTATCTAGAGTACTGTTTAATGACTCTCTCGAGTACTGTTTAATGACTGTCTAGAGTACTGTTTAATGACTATTTAGAGTCCTGTTTAATGACTATTTAGAGTACTGTTTAATGACTATCTAGACTACTGTTTAATGACTATCTAGAGTACTGTTTAATGACTGTCTAGAGTAGTGTTTACTGACTATCTAGAGTACTGTTTAATGACTATTTAGAGTACTGTTTAATGACTATTTAGAGTACTGTTTAATGACTATCTAGAGTACTGTTTAATGACTGTCTAGAGTAGTGTTTACTGACTATTTAGAGTACTGTTTAATGACTATCTAGAGTACTGTTTAATGACTATTTAGAGTACTATTTAATGACTGTCTAGAGTACTGTTTAATGACTATTTAGAGTACTGCTTAATGACTATTGAGAGTACTATTTAATGACTTTCTAGAGTACTGTTTAATGACTATTTAGAGTCCTGTTTAATGACTATTTAGAGTACTGTTTAATGACTATCTAGAGTACTGTTTAATGACTATCTAGAGTACTATTTAATGACTATCTAGAGTACTGTTTAATGACTATCTAGAGTACTATTTAATGACTATCTAGAGTACTGTTGAATGACAAGAGTACTGTTTAATGACTATTTAGAGTACTATTTAATGACTATCTAGAGTACTGTTTAATGACTATCTAGAGTACGGTTTAATGACTATTTAGAGTACTGTTTAATGACTATCTAGAGTACTGTTTAATGACTATTTAGAGTACTGTTTAATGACTATCTAGAGTACTGTTTAATGACTATTTAGAGTACTGTTTAATGACTATCTAGAGCACTAATTAATGACTATTTAGAGCACTATTTAATGACTATCTAGAGTACTGTTTAATGACTATTTAGAGTACTGTTTAATGACTATTTAGAGTACTGTTTAATGACTATCTAGAGTACTGTTTAATGACTGTCTAGAGTAGTGTTTACTGACTATTTAGAGTACTGTTTAATGACTATCTAGAGTACTGTTTAATGACTATTTAGAGTACTATTTAATGACTGTCCAGAGTACTGTTTAATGACTATTTAGAGTACTGCTTAATGACTATTTAGAGTACTATTTAATGACTGTCTAGAGTACTGTTTAATGACTATTTAGAGTCCTGTTTAATGACTATTTAGAGTACTGTTTAATGACTATCTAGAGTACTGTTTAATGACTATCTAGAGTACTATTTAATGACTATCTAGAGTACTGTTTAATGACTATCTAGAGTACTATTTAATGACTATCTAGAGTACTGTTGAATGACAAGAGTACTGTTTAATGACTATCTAGAGTACTGTTTAATGACTATTTAGAGTACTGTTTAATGACTATCTAGAGTACTGTTTAATGACTATTTAGAGTACTGTTTAATGACTATCTAGAGCACTAATTAATGACTATTTAGAGCACTATTTAATGACTATCTAGAGTACTGTTTAATGACTATTTAGAGTACTGTTTAATGACTATCTAGAGTACTGTTTAATGACTATTTAGAGTACTGTTTAATGACTATCTAGAGCACTAATTAATGACTATTTAGAGTACTGTTTAATGACTATTTAGAGTACTATTTAATGACTATTTAGAGCACTATTTAATGACTATCTAGAGTCCTGTTTAATGACTATCTAGAGTACTGTTTAATGACTATTTAGAGTACTGTTTAATGACTATCTAGAGCACTAATTAATGACTATTTAGAGTACTGTTTAATGACTATTTAGAGTACTATTTAATGACTATTTAGAGCACTATTTAATGACTATCTAGAGTCCTGTTTAATGACTATCTAGAGTACTGTTTAATGACTATTTAGAGTACTGTTTAATGACTATCTAGAGCACTAATTAATGACTATTTAGAGTACTGTTTAATGACTATTTAGAGTACTATTTAATGACTATCTAGAGTACTGTTTAATGACTATTTAGAGTACTGTTTAATGACTATCTAGAGTACTATTTAATGACTATCTAGAGTACTGTTTAATGACTATTTAGAGTACTGTTTAATGACTATCTAGAGTACTGTTTAATGACTGTCTAGAGTAGTGTTTACTGACTATTTAGAGTACTGTTTAATGACTATCTAGAGTACTGTTTAATGACTATTTAGAGTACTATTTAATGACTGTCTAGAGTACTGTTTAATGACTATTTAGAGTACTGCTTAATGACTATTTAGAGTACTATTTAATGACTGTCTAGAGTACTGTTTAATGACTGTCTAGAGTAGTGTTTACTGACTATTTAGAGTACTGTTTAATGACTATCTAGAGTACTGTTTAATGACTATTTAGAGTACTATTTAATGACTGTCTAGAGTACTGTTTAATGACTATCTAGAGTACTGTTTAATGACTATTTAGAGTACTGTTTAATGACTGTCTAGAGTACTGTTGAATGACTATTTAGAGTACTGCTTAATGACTATTTAGAGTACTGTTTAATGACTGTCTAGAGTACTGTTTAATGACTATCTAGAGTACTGTTTAATGACTATCTAGAGTACTGTTTAATGACTATTTAGAGTACTATTTAATGACTATCTAGAGTACTGTTTACTGACTATTTAGAGTACTGTTTTAAGACTATCTAGAGTACTGTTCAATGACTATTTCGAGTACTATTTAATGACTGTCTAGAGCACTGTTTAATGACTATCTAGAGTACTATTTAATGACTATCTAGAGTACTGTTTAATGACTATTTAGAGTACTGTTTAATGACTATCTAGAGTACTGTTTAATGACTATCTAGAGTACTGTTTAATGACTATCTGGAGTACTGTTTAATGACTATCTAGAGTACTGTTTAATGACTATCTAGAGTACTGTTTAATGACTATCTAGAGTACGGTTTAATGACTATCTGGAGTACTGTTTAATGACTATTTACAGTACTATTTAATGACTATCTAGAGTACTTTTTAATGACTATTTAGAGTACTGTTTAATGACTATTTAGAGTACTCTTTAATAACTATCTCGAGTACTGTTTAATGACTATTTAGAGTACTATTTAATGACTATCTAGAGTACTGTTTAATGACTATCTAGAGTACTGTTTAATGACTATTTAGAGTACTATTTAATGACTATCTAGAGTACTGTTTAATGACTATTTAGAGTACTGTTTAATGACTATCTAGAGTACTGTTTAATGACTATCTAGAGCACTGTTTAATGACTATCTAGAGTACTGTTTAATGACTATTTAGAGTACTATTTAATGACTGTCTAGAGTACTGTTTAATGACTATTTAGAGTACTAGTTAATGACTGTCTAGAGTACTGTTTACTGACTATTTAGAGTACTATTTAATGACTATCTAGAGTACTGTTTAATGACTATTTAGAGTACTGTTTAATGACTATCTAGAGTACTGTTTAATGACTATCTAGAGTACTGTTTAATGACTATTTAGAGTACTATTTAATGACTATCTAGAGTACTGTTTAATGACTATCTAGAGTACTGTTTAATGACTATTTAGAGTACTATTTAATGACTGTCTAGAGTACTGTTTACTGACTATTTAGAGTACTATTTAATGACTATCTAGAGTACTGTTTAATGACTATTTAGAGTACTGTTTAATGACTATCTAGAGTACTGTTTAATGACTATCTAGAGTACTGTTTAATGACTATTTAGAGTACTATTTAATGACTATCTAGAGTACTGTTTAATGACTATCTAGAGTACTGTTTAATGACTATTTAGAGTACTGTTTAATGACTATTTAGAGTACTATTTTATGACTATTTAGAGTACTGTTTAATGACTATTTAGAGCACTGTTTAATGACTATTTAGAGTACTGTTTAATGACTATTTACAGTACTATTTAATGACTGTCTTGAGTACTGTTTACTGACGATTTAGAGTACTGTTTAATGACTATCTAGAGTACTATTTAATGACTATCTAGAGTACTGTTTAATGACTATCTAGAGTACTGTTTAATGACTATTTAGAGTACTGTTTAATGACTATCTAGAGTACTGTTTAATGACAATCTAGAGTACTGTTTAATGACTATCTAGAGTACGATGTAATGACTATCTAGAGTACTGTTTAATGACTATCTAGATTACTGTTTAATGACTGTCTAGAGTACTGTTTAATGACTATCTAGAGTACTGTTTAATGACTGTCGAGAGTACTGTTTAATGACTATCTAGAGTACTATGTAATGACTATTTAGAGTACTGTTTAATGACTATTTAGAGTACTGTTTCATGACTATTGAGAGTACTGTTTAATGACTATTTAGAGTACTGTTTAATGACTATTTAGAGTACTGTTTAATGACTGTCTAGAGTACTATTTAATGACTGTCTAGAGTACTATTTAATGACTATTTAGAGTACTGTTTAATGACTGTCTGGAGTACTGTTTAATGACTATCTAGAGTACTGTTTAATGACTATCTAGAGTACTATTTAATGACTGTCTAGAGTACTATTTAATGACTATTTAGAGTACTGTTTAATTACTATTTAGAGTACTGTTTAATGACTATCTAGAGTACTGTTTAATGACTATTTAGAGTACTATTTAATGACTATTTAAAGTACTGTTTAATGACTATTTAGAGTACTGTTTAATGACTATCTAGAGTACTGTTTAATGACTATTTAGAGTACTGTTTAATGACTATCTAGAGTACTATTTAATGACTATCTAGAGTACTATTTAATGACTGTCTAGAGTACTATTTAATGACTATTTAGAGTACTGTTTAATGACTATTTAGAGTACTGTTTAATGACTATCTAGAGTACTGTTTAATGACTATCTAGAGTACTATTTAATGACTATTTAGAGTACTTTTTCATGACTATTTAGAGTACTGTTTAATGACTATCTAGAGTACTGTTTAATGACTATCTAGAGTACTGTTTAATGACTATTTAGAGTACTGTTTAATGACTATCTAGAGCACTGTTTAATGACTATCTAGAGTACTGTTTAATGACTATTTAGAGTGCTATTTAATGACTATTTAGAGTACTGTTTAATGACTATTTAGAGTACTGTTTAATGACTATTTAGAGTACTGTTTAATGACTATCTAGAGTACTGTTTAATGACTATCTAGAGTACTATTTAATGACTATTTAGAGTACTGTTTAATGACTGTCTTGAGTACTGTTTAATGATTATCTAGAGTACTGTTTAATGACTATTTAGAGTACTGTTTAATGACTATCTAGAGTACTATTTAATGACTGTCTAGAGTACTATTTAATGACGATTAGAGTACTGTTTAATGACTGTCTAGAGTACTATTTAATGACGATTAGAGTACTGTTTAATGACTGTCTAGAGTACTATTTAATGACGATTAGAGTACTGTTTAATGACTATTTAGAGTACTCTTTGGTATACTATTAACGTTCTCAGTCGGTGCTGCTGTTCATTCTTACCTTCCTCCTTTTTTCTCAAACTAAGCACCGACTGACGTGGCTGCTGTCATTTCCAGGTCTTTGAGCTTCACGGGAGCTGGAATGTTTATTTAACGATGATGAGGACGGGAAGAACATGTCAGCACGAGGAGCCTCATGTTTCCTCTCCTTCATCTACTGAGTTTGTGATGGAGTCCCCTTTCAGGACCTCAGCAACCCGTTAATGCAATGTTGCATCTTATTTGTGAACTTTAGTTTGAAAGGACAGCATTATGTTGCTGTGTGAATGGGAGAATGAAGAAACCCCGCATTTATTCAAGTCAAGCGTTTTATCTCAAGGCAAACATAGCTGCAGTCGTCCTGCTCCTCCGTCCAGGCCAGTGGCATCTGAGTCAACACAGTCGCTGCTGCCATCTGTTTGCCCACGTTTACTTTAGCTGATTTCACAGACAACCACACTGTGTCTGACTTGGCAGGTGGGACAGGTGCGAGGCTGGCAGCGCGCCGCAAAAATCCCAGCTGACTGAGGGTTTGCCTCCTCATGTGATACCTCAGGGTGTATAAACGATACGTATACAATCGTCAACTCCTGGGGGCGCTGCTCATGTTGCACCTCCTGCTTCTTGGCACACTGGACTTTTGGACGATTGCTCATCGTCACCTCTCTGTGTCGGGATCTTGCTGTCTGTTGTTCTATTTGATGTACTGGTCCCCGTCTATCTGTGTTGTGATTGTTGTCTCTATGCTATTTGTCATCTGGTGTGCTGTGTCGGTTGTGTGTTTCTTAAATACCTTGCTACAACTTCATTTCCCCTCGTGGGACGAATAAATTTGACTTTGACTTCAAATGATGAGACATTAATGCTCAACATCGACTCAGTTCAGAAGATTACAGTTCACAAGTCTAATCGAAGGCATGCGTTGACAAGTCACATGACTGATGAAGATTATATGTTATAAGACGGTGTCAGTCACATCATGCATGGATTTTACTTTGCTTTATTCATAATCATCACAAAGGAATCTGCTCCGTCCTGAGGTTGGCAGAGTGCAGCATCTTCATCAGTTTGTGCTGCGCATGTGCGTTTGACACCGCTGGATGCGGGAAGGCCAAACACATTCTTTAAGTAAAAGTAGTAAACAGTGCAACTGTCCAGAGCTGTTTGTGATGATTTGCTGTTACTCCTACTGCTATTAGTCCTGTCAGGAACATAATCGACACAAACATACATACATACATCTCTAACCTCCTAAGTAGACTGTAGTTCATTTTCCAAAAACAGACAAAAGACACAAAAAAGGAGGTTGTCTGTAAAAACTGCAGTAACACCTTGTCTTCTTGCCTTGCTCATGCAGGAGTGAACACTGATGCTGCGACAGACCTACTGCAGATTAATATGCAGACTGAAGTGCTCCTCTTATAAAGTTACTCAGGCCAACAGCTCTCGTTCACCTTCAGCCATTCATGGCATTTTCTGATTAATAAGAGATGTGCGTCTATAAATGTTGACTAAGACATTTCTATAAGGATGTGGGTGAACTCACCAGGTCGATCCGAGAAACGGTCCAGACAGAGACAACAGACTATGGCAGCAGTGTCGGCTGCATGTGTTTCACTGGCTGTGAGCTGACCCAGGAGCGTTGTCCGGTTTGGGGTGGGAGCTTGGTAGTAGTCCCGAACATGAGAGAGGCCTTTTTTACTCCAGTGCTGACCCGACCTACTGAAGGAAAAATCCTGACCTGCAGGATTCTTGAACAACTGTCAGCTCCTACAGCTCAGTGAGGATGTCGACATGTTCCGGAGGCGTGTGGATACGATCATGCTTCATTCTACAAAGCAAGTGAGCCAAGTGTGAGAGCATCCTCAAAGAAGGGAGATGGCAACGCTAAACATCATTTCTCATTTTCCCTGTTTCTTTCGGTCAAACGCCATCGAAGCCTAACTTTTACCCTTGAAGTGCCCTCAGTTGATCTCAGCCTTCAGCTAAATCAGCAACATCATTAAAATCAGACCATCAACTCGGTGCAGAAGTGTGTCACCACACTACATCCTGATCAGCAACCGTCTGTGTTGATTATCACGTCAAAGGTTGCTCAGCGTCAGCCACAGCCTTTACAAGTCAGTCGTTTTATGCCATTTGCACTCTTTTATTCTTATTTTCTTTTCCTGAAAGCTTTAGTGAAGTCAAAGGTCACACCACAAAAATCAAAGCCTCACCAAGTATATTTGTTTTTTATCGTCAAAAGAAACATCTCATTTTATGAATCACTTAAAAAGTCACAGCACACGAAGAAGTGTTTTTATATTCATGTAATCTCATTCCAAGAAATCATAGTTAGTACATTTTATTTCTACAACAGATTACGACTATAAAACATCCCACAAGATCCTGATTTACTCACTGAGTGAATCGCTCACGAAGCAACGTGCAGTACCACACTTGACCATAAGAGGGACACTTTTATATTTGACTTTCTAAACGTGTAAAAACACTTCATGTCTCAGTGTAGTTGAATTGTGGAGAAGCTCAAACTCGTCCATCCCTGCCAGCCACAGAGGTCCAGGTGTTGGATTAACAGCTCCGCTACAAAGTCCAGTCCCTCCAAGAAGTTGGGATGTTACGATCGCAACTGTTCATGCGAAGTCAGGCAATTCACGCCAATTTTGCACGCCCGGAAATTTTACCCAATCACCGCAACATTAATACAACTTTGACCAATCGTAATACTACTTCTTTTCATGTCACCCATGATGTCGTCGTTTCCACTTCCTGTTTCTACTGGCAAACATGCTAACTTGTGTGAGAAGGAAATATGTCGCATTTGCCTATGAAAACCGGCGTTAAGGACGGTGCTCTTCAGTTCCCCAAACTCCACATGAAGATGGTGGTGAATTGTTTTGTTCCCCAAGCATGAACATTGTGGTTGGACACAAATGAAGTCAGCAATTGACAAACTTTCCCACCGCAAAAAACCAACGGAGGGTCTCGGAATTACAGGATGTTTTTTTACATTTATTATTTTTCCCGGCAGCGTTTCATTTTGTGATGAATGCTCAAAACACGGGGTTTGAGTCTTGAAGATGCATACACAGATATTTTGGGTTCCGGGTTTGAGTCCCAGCTTGGACTTTGCATGTTTGCATGTTCTCCCTGTTCCTGCTGGGTTCTCTCTGGTACTCCAGCTTCCTCCACAGTCCAAAGACATCAAGAGGGACCAGGTTAATCCAGACTCTAAATTGACCGTAGGCGTGGCTGGGAGAGCCAATGGTTGTCTGTCTCTATGTGTTGGCCCTGCCATGGACTGGTGACCTGTCCAGGGGGAAGGCTGCTGGGATAGGCTCCACCCCCCCCCCCCCCCGCAACCCTTCACAGGAATAAGCAGAAGAAAAGGAATGAATGAACATAAAACCCAACTTGAACTCCACCCTTCAACTTAAGCAACTGCTTACTTTTAAGCATTTGTGCACTTTATTTTATTGTAGAATTTCATTTATTTTGTATTTGTATTCAATGTCTGTTGAAACCGGGTATTTATGGTTGTGTGTCAGCTCAAGTTAAATCACACTATTCAGTTTTAAAAGTATAAAATTGCCAAGTTTAAAGGCAATGAGAAAAGAACTGATTCAGCTACCTGAACGTCCATCTGAGTCGTCTCCTACTGGAAGAACAAGTTTTGTTGTCTTTATACTGCAAGTTCTCTGAGCTTGAATTTTTGTTTTCCCTGCAAAGCTACAATTTAAAGAGTGTTGTTCTGGATGATGTATTCTCCCAGTGCACGTTACAATAAAAAGAGTTGGAATATGAGAATTTAAAGTTTCATTATTAATCAAAAATCGTGAAGTGCTTTTGCCCCCCCCCCCCCAAAAAAAAGAAAAACTTTGCAACTTTTGTTGCAACTTTTCACAGAAGCATCAGGCATTTTAGGCCGCATAGAAATCCTGGAGCAACTGAATAATCCCAACGTGCAACAGAAAGTCCAGTTGGAGGCGACCACTGTAACACCATTTCACAAAACGGAGCGATGACAAAAGCGAAACGCAATCCAGACACCAGCGGTGCGTCTGTTGTTGGGCCTCAGTGGTTTTTCCCCACCTCTGCACTGCAGCGTACGACATCCAGCCTGGAGGTGGGAGCTGGTCAGGAGGCCAGAAGAACATCCATCGTTCGCGTTGAGAACTCACATTAAAACAATGAAATATTCTTTTTTCCAAGGCAATGAACTCGTCTTCGCTGGCTCAGCAAATATGGGGTGACAAAATGATGGCTGATGCACTTTCCCTTGTGGGATCTCTGCTTTGAAAGAGGAGGATAGATGATTGTAAATCAACCATAAAATTGCAGATGGTAATCCAGGGCACGCCAGTAAATATGTTAAATGACTATCACCATTATCGCTTCTCCCCGCCTGACCCTCAGCATACATCATTACCTCATCAATGAGATGGAACTCCATCTTTCTTGGAGGAAAGTGTTTCATTTGATTCTCACAACAAAGCTGGCACTGTCATATGAGTTGTGGTTGGGCCAGGAAGGCATGGAAGGAACACATTCACGCCGTTATCTTGTCTGTCATCGGGGAAGTTTTGGCTCGACTCTACAGATTCATCTTTTACACTGCTTGAAAACTCACAGGACACAAAAATACACACAAAGCCTCAAATTGATTTATAGATGGAGATCAAGTTAAGATATGTGAGCTCTGCAGGGGCAAAACAGCAGCAGTAGGATTCCGGTCAGTTAGACAATGAAATCAGATCATCTGCTCCAGCATCAGATAAGCGTCACCTGTTGGCTTCCTTCAGCCGCTCTCGTGTGGAGGAGATCAATGTCGACGAGGTCATCATTTTTGTGAGGAAGCTGTTGGTGTATCAAGCCCTTTTCTGACAAGTCATTGAGATGGTAGCCAAAGTTAAAGACACAGTGGAGGTTCCGAGCCTGAATGAGCACCCACTTATCCCCCCCCTCCCCCGGTGATCTGGTCTCTACGGGCCGCAAGTGAACCACCACCAGGGTCTCACCTACAGCCACATGAAGCTAATCCTGGAAGGCATACTGGCAAGCAGATGATGATGATGATGATGAAGAACCTTTGACAGCTCAATACCTGACTCTCATGTCTGGGGACAGCAGGCCAGACTCACTTCAACCACATTACGAAGAACATCGTCAAGCTTCCAGCTGTGCAGACTTAATGGTTTCATGAGTGCACACAACGTAACGTGACACGGTGAAGCATCGAGAAGTTAGCTTGGTCTTGATGCAGGAGGATCCTCGAAGCAGCTGCGGCTCCCAGCTCCAAGTCAAGCTGTGGGGTGTGACTCTAGAACCGGGATCCTCAATCGGCGTGGACCACGACCGGACCGCGGCACACCTCTCTGTGGACCCAGGGCAAATGGCACTTAAAAAAAAAACAAAAAACAAAAACCCACTTTTATTTAACATATATTATTTGTATCAATCGCTGATCTATTGCTACGCGCGACTATTCTATCGCTAAATTCTGTTTCATTTTTAGTCAAATATCTCCCATGTTCCCACTTCTGTTGTATTCAATCACTGCATGCGCTCTGCGTGCGTGTGCGTGCGTGCGTGCATGTGTGTGTGTGTGTGTGTGTGAGAGAAAGTGTGTGCTTCGGGAGACAGCGCTGATTGGCTGTTGCCTGGGTGACAGGGTATTATGGGCTGTCATCTCTATGACAACGATGCGCTGATTGGCTGAGAGAGCGTGAATGCTGCTAGCTGGACCGGACGGACCGCAGCAGTGTGAAGCAAGAGTTGTACCCGGCACTTTGCAATCCGTTTGTTTACATGCCACCAGCAGAAGACCGAATCTAACAAAATGGCATGCTCAAAGTTGACCAAGAGAAGAAAAGTGGACAGTGAAAATCGCCGTTTCAATGAGGAATGGACTGACAAATATGCGTCCATTTTCCCACCTGCAAGTACCAAACCTATGTGCTTCATATGCTTAAAGACGAATGCTCTGATAAAAAGTGAAAATGTGAAATGTTTTATTTAATCAGAATGTGCATTGTATTTTTGTTTGGACAAAAGAAAACGACCTTTACCACCTTCAACCTGCCTTGTACTTGATAAATGGACCCATGCTTGCATGGAAAAAACAATTGTGGACCCTCAAGATTTGTATTTGAGGACCCCTGCTGTAGAACGAGTCCTATCATGACACGAGTCACACCTGCAAACATGGAGCCTGCTCAGTAGCCGGCAGTACTGAGGTCTGATCTCCCACGCCACGTTCAGCTCAATGTCAGCTGATAACACCTGATCTTAATGAACGCTAGATATACTGTATTTATGGGGGGGTGCTCTGCTGTTAATTTACAACGATTGCAATAAGAAGAAATAGGGAAGAATTAATATGTAATCAGAGTAAAATAGCTTTGACATTTGTTAGTTCTACGTCTGCGTACCAGAAGACAAACGTGATGAAATACTGCTTTAAATATCTACATTGAAGTAACTTCCCTAGTAAAAATACATATTTCACGACAAAGTCCACGTTCCTGTTTTCAAGAAAGACCCCTTATTTTACTGCCTTTAATGTCTGTAATACATTTTCCTCTAACTGGGTTTGGATAATATTCCTTTACAGGAATGTTTCTCATTTATCTTCACAAAAGTCAATTGCTTTGATGCAAAGCTGCTGCGGTGCCGAGAGTCTTCTTTAACCATCTATCTTGGAGAGATTGGTGTGTTTTTCTCAGTCTATAGTAGCTCTTAGCAGTACAGTGGCGATTGAATCTCTCTCACACGACTCCTCACGCTGTAATAAATTCCCATTATCATCCATAAACCAGGCAACAGCCCAAATCCCTTTGGACCTCCACACATGCACTGAGGGGGGCTGCTGTGGTATGGAGCGCTGCCGTGTTTACATCACCTGGCTCCACAACTTCATATTGTTATATAAAGCATCTCTGAGACAGTCAATCGAATGCTGTGCAATTAATCAGAATTAATCCAGAATAACAAATCTGGCTGTGACAAGAATTAAAGATCTGAGATTTTAGTGGATGTGTGAATAAATAAATGAAAACTTGAATTAACACTTCTGGCCTGTCAATCACTCACAGGTGCCTCGTGCTCACAAGAGGAGTTTTTCAAAATCTTGTGCATCGTTTTGTTGTGACTCCAAGAGATCTTCAAAATGTCCCTTTTCAAACTCCTCAGGTCTTCATCCAGTCTAATCCACCTGGTCCTGGTGGTCTAACATGACAGTTCACGGCAGTGCTGCAGCAGTGGGAAATGCTCCGGCCTGCACGCCACCAAACTGTCTCCATGACTGGGACCAGCAGTTTTCAGAACAGTACCCTTAAAACCACCCGCTCTAGTGAGATCTGGTTTGATTTGGATTCAGCCGGACTTGTGGGGTCTAGTCCTCCACACTAGACTCCACCTCCTGTCACCTGGATTGTGGACGGGGGGCCAAGCCAAGTGCAGTTAATCTCACGTCAGATCCTGCTGAACTCCAAATCAACGTCCTGTAGTCGAAGATATCGCACTTGAATACGAGTCGAATACGACGTTGAAAGATTCAAACCACAGAGCCATCATGACTGAATGAAACGTGAAATGTCTAATTATTTACACACATAATCTCAGTTTACGGCGGCCCAGTGGTGCAGTGGTCCTCACTGTGGCCCCCAGCAAGAAGGTTGTGGGTGGAGCAGTGGTCCTCACTGTGGCCCCCAGCAAGAAGGTTGTGGGTGGAGCCCCGGCTGCAGCAAGGGGTCTTTCTGTGTGAGTCTCCATGTTCTCCCTGTTCCTGCTGGGTTCTCTCTGGTACTCCAGCTTCCTCCACAGTCCAAAGACATCAAGAGGGACCAGGTTAATCCAGACTCTAAATTGACCGTAGGCGTGGCTGGGAGAGCCAATGGTTGTCTGTCTCTATGTGTTGGCCCTGCCATGGACTGGTGACCTGTCCAGGGGGAAGGCTGCTGGGATAGGCTCCACCCCCACCACCCTCAACAGGAGAAGAGGGGGAACATGGAGGGAGGGATGGATGGATGAATGGATGATGGATGAATGGGACAATGGATGGAGGGTTGGGTGGATGGATATTAATTTACGTGGTATCAAATAAAGTCCTGAACCTTTTGACTTGAATTTTAGGGCGCTTTCTCACCTACCTCGTTTGCTCCGGACTTTCCAGATAGTCCGGAGCAAATTGACAGATGTGAAAGCTCCACTGGACCACGGTCCGGACTAAGGACCGAGTCTTTGGTCCTGCTTCAGGAGGTGGTCTCGGTCCAGATTATCCTGGTCCAAAGTCCGCTGCTGTGCAATGTGAAAGCATTTTTCGGACTATCGGACCAAAAGCAGGATACACGTCACATTTAAATGTCTCGTTCCCACTGAAAAACAGAAACAAAGCAAAGATGAGCCGTGGTAATACTTGGGGGAGGAGGAAATTAAATATTTCATTCAGATGTGGTCAGAGGACGAAATTAAAAATGAACTGGAGGAGACCCACCGGAACTCAGAGACGTTTCGTGTTTTTTCGGAGAGGCTTGCAGTCTTCGCCTCCTTGCTTGTCTGCATCGGAATATCAAGCGCACTGTAAGGACGTTATTCATTTGGTGACATCGCACTGGTCTGGCGTATTGGGACTGTCGTAGTTGTTGTTGTTGATGTTGGAGGCACAGCCAAAGTAGTGCGAGGGCAACAAAGTGAATCCGCGGATCCATGGTTGATGGTAACTTCTTTGCTGTGACCTAAACAAATACACCGCCAGAGCACTTCCGACGCGGTAACGTCAGACGCACGCTCATCCACAAGCCAATCAATGACAGGCGCAGACCTTGCAGTTAACGGCGTCATGACGTAGGTCGCTCCTTTGGTCCGCTTTCATAAAGCGAACTTTACTGGACCCTATGAAAACAATGT
This sequence comes from Aulostomus chinensis, assembly GCF_037954235.1. NCBI lineage: Eukaryota > Metazoa > Chordata > Actinopteri > Syngnathiformes > Aulostomidae > Aulostomus > Aulostomus chinensis. Next base: position 1,353,366 of record NC_141322.1, on the reverse strand, counting down.
AACAACAACAACAACAAGGTCCTGACCTTGTACCAGACCATGAGGTGAGAAAGGTCCCTAAAATAAAGTTTTGTGAGTTTGATCAATGACCAACATGCATTTGTAATGTGGGAGCAGCAGCAGATCTGGCAGGGTGGAGGAAGCTTGCAGATGAGAGGAGACGTTTTTGACGAGGAAGGTAAAAATTGGATTAGAGACCATAATGCTAGTGCGGCATGTTAAGAAGAGGCGAGGCCTCCTGAGGACATTTGACTGCAGAGAGCGACAGACAGAAAGAGAGGTTTGACAGCCCCAAACGTCTGTGGAGGGTTTTGTACACTATTGATCAACACACATCTGCAGATTTATTTGAGATATTTTGTGATGTGTCAGCTGAATCAAATCTCATTTACTTTTCTTGCCTCCATGTTCTTTCTCTGCTGAAGGTCAGAGTAAATTGCTGTGATTGAGGCGCCCGCACTGATCCTCTTAGAGGAGGAGGGAAGTGCCATGTTAGGAGCTCGGCCCAGAGCTCATCCTGCAGTAACTGGTGTGAAAAATGAGGACCCAACTTTTGAAAGATCAGGCCCCCCCAGTGAGCTGCTGCTGTGGGTCGTGCAGGTGGATTCACGGCAGATATCACAAGTCCTCGTCTGATTGGACGAGGGACGAGGAGCCTTCTCACCGGTGGAACAGTCGCTGGGAGCCACGGTGAGGCTCAGACCACTCAAGCCGGAGAGTCATTAGTCTTAGCCTGCACTAAGACAGGGACCTGGGGGACGCAGCCCTCAGAGCTGCGCTGGTATCAGGCAGGATGTCCAAACAGGCTTTGTCTGATGGATTACAGCAGTATTTGCAGGATAGCATACATTACAATGGAGAGGACGTTTGCTAACCCATATTCATCTGACGGGGATGGTGTGTTCACTGACCAAGTAGATTGATTCATATTCAATGAGCCACTTTTATTTGTGTGTTCTGTTTTTTTTTTGGGGTGGGGGGGTAAAGACACACACAGAGCCTAAACACATATATTCTTTATTTTTCTTATTTTTATGGGGTTTTTGGTCAGTTGTAAAACCAAAATCCAGGTCGGGTTAAGTATCATCACGTAATCTTTTTTCAGCAGTGCCATCAAGCGGTATTAGGGGAAGGCTGTTAACGTATGCATCACAAACTCTGGTGATCTGCATTACACGTCCCCAGATGGCCTGTAAATGAGGCTGCTAATGTCCTGAAGATCCCAGGACAACACACCCACTATATTAACATATGTATTACCACACACGCTTACATCCAAGAGTCTATTTGTCCTTTCCAGAGGACATTGCATCGTGGGTAATAATTGTCAGGCCCAAGCACAGAGAACTAGGATTTGCAAAGCACCCTTGGACAATAAAGAGAATTTGTTCGGTGCCTCAACACCGCTTCAATAAATAATACAAGCAGCTCTGGAACTGCATTGTTATTGAATCCAGGCTCAGGGCGATCCCCAAATTACCCTTTTCCTTGTGTATCAGTTCACATCTCACAAAGATGCAGGATATTTACATAGGAGGAATTTTACGAGATTTGATCATCGTTTGAACTTTTGACTTTCTGTAAATATCCACTTATGGACTCATTATGCAGAGACAGTTTTTATGGTTTCATGTGAATCCACCACATTTCAGTGCGGCTCAGTCCGTGGTAGAGATGCTGACGCTTGTGAGCGTGTGTGTTTTTCTTCTTGTACTTTAAACAGGAATGACTGAACATGTCACGTGACTCTGACCAGAAGTGAAGTTTGGCAAAATTGGAGTTTTTAACTCAGCAAAGAAAATAGTATGAGAAGGTGAAATATGTCGTTTGTACAAACCTGCATATTGAAATGAACCTCAAAGGCATATTTGCCTTCTAAAACCTTTTCCTTTTACAACCGAAAACTTTTCAAGTAATTGTTCCAAATTTGCAATAAGGAATTCCCTTCAAAAGGCTGATTATGTTGTATTACTGAGAATGAGATGGCGTGACGACCCAGTAATGTAAGCCTCAGACGGGGTTGCAAGCCACGTTTAATCACAATATGGTCTACTGCGATTATCAAATCATAAGAAGATGTAATATTTGGTAAAGGCTAATTGTTAATCAAAGTAACATTTAAATTAAGGGTTCAACGGCCAACATGTCCACCTCCTGGCCGGCAGGTGTCTCCCTCCCTCCTGCTACACTAATCTAGTCTCCTGGTTACCAGGTTGACTCAACTAACCGCATGTGTTCAGAGGTGGAATAGCGTTAATAAGACAGAAAACTCATGTGATCACCTCGTCACCATGGTGATTATGTCACACATTAACAATACAACTTGAACCAGTTAAAGGCTAAAGTAGCTAACTGGAACTATTGCTACTGTTCGTTAGCAACCGTTAGCCTAGCTGTCCATCAGGAAGTGGCCCCCTCAGCATGGCTGTTCAGCCCTTCTGGTCCTCCATCTCAGACCAGCCTAGAGCTGCTAAACCAGTACTGAGCCTCGTCCTGCCGCTTTGTTGGGCCAACAATATTTGAGATGCTAACAGAACGAAGCCTCATGATTCTCAGATGCTTCTCCGATTAATCAGTACCTGCAGCTCCTGAGCTCCTGGTCGGTGACACACACAGACACACCTGGTACATCTGATACCAGCCTGTTCACACTGCTGGCTCAGAGACCCTCAACTGTCTGGAATGACACCTCTATAATATTTTCAGGTAAACTTATCTTTCAAAAAGTTCCCTAGATGTATTATTTGCTTAAATCACTTGTTTTCTTAAATATCACCTTTATTTATTGTGCTGCAGTAAAGATGTCCTCCTGACAAATGGAAATCTGAAGACTTCTTGACGTGATAGTGATCCTTCAAAATCACATCAATCATTTTAAATTTGTGGATTTTCTTAGAAAATTAGAAAAATTATGTCAAATTAAAGTCCCCCTTTAACAATGCAAATCATAGTGCATGTCAGTCAAAATAAATGTAACTAGATATTTCTTTGTTGCTCTACACCTGTGGACAGGTGTCAGCGCAGACCTGAATATCAAATCAGCTAGGGAGGAAATGTGGCAACAAAAAGAAAATGCTGAAAAAGGAGCTGAGCAACTCCATGCTGTCATCCTGGGGAGAAAAATCTTATTTTGGCAAGCAAACAAGTCACAAGTTGACTTCATTTACTGACATTAGAGCAAAGGAACAAGAATTTGCTTGTAGCTTTAATATGCCTTTGAGATGATGATTCACGCAGTCACATACTATTGTAAGTGTCAAATATGTTTGACTTTTTGGCCAGCATGCCAGCTCGCACCACTCTTAGTATTTATTGCAGCTAAGCTAACGAGCAGGTCCAGAGCTCCATAATATACACAGGAAGGAGAGAAGGGTCTCTATCAGTTAGTCTGACACTTAAAATGATGGATGGTGAGAGGGTTTCTGAAAAAGTATAAAAAAATATCTCTCCTGAACTGTTCATTCAACTGTTTTCTCTGTTTCGGACTTTGTAGCTTACAACACCTTTTAATGGCAACTTGCGAAGTGGCTTGTTTAAGTTAATGTGCGTAACAAGCTGACAACATGTCTGCCTGTGTCACAACATGACTTAGTGACTTAAAAAACTTCACGAGCAATACCACCAGTTTTACTAGCAATTCCCCCAGTCTTGGGAGTAACACATTACAAAATAAAACATGTAACGTTTTGGGTTTAACGGTGTAACAAAAGAAATCTAATCAAATGTGGATAATATCGTTTCTCTTACTGTGTTCAGAAACACCAGAATTAACCCTCCTGTTATTCTTTACATTGCAACAGAATAACCGATGTACTAACGGTAAAAGGCAGCAGGGGGCTGAGCGCTGATACACGAATCAACGTGTGTGAACAGAGGAATGATGGCTCCAGACTCGGTTTATTTGTTGACATATTGGAGCCAAAAATCCCTCTTCGTGTTTTCAGGAATCACACGTTCTTACATGAGACTGTGAATTATATGCTTCAGTTTTCTTTTTAAATATCTACTCAAACTTCGGCAGTTATTCTGGTAAAAGTAAAAGTAGCATAATAAATTACTAATTATACAAGCAGTAAAAATAAAGTAACTAATCCCTTTAGAATTAAAGTAATTAGTAATAACTACAATATCACATATTAAATGATGATTAAATTGGAATGAATTATCCCAACACAGAACACGGACCACATTATTCATTATTCCTGAGAGACGGAGCAGACGTCTCGTCTTTGTGCTGGTCAGGACGTGAACATGTGACTGCAGATGATGTGGAGGTCGGGTCAAACACGGAGCCACCTGCATCTGAAGTGACCAAGGCTTCACTCTCTGACCTTGCAATGTTGGGCGGCGTCCAAGGAGGACCGCAACTATGCGAGGTGACTAGTAAAGGCCCATCTGCCTGCCTCCCTGGGGCCCACGCTACCTCTGCCCCACCACGTGTTCCCCGTTAGCCTACATACCAGAATCAGTGCCAGCCGAGCCCGTTCCGCATCTGTCTGTGCTAAATACGTCAAGCTCACAGCTCCAATACTGAGAGGATATTACAGCAATTCAGGCTTCCCACACCTCTCCAGTAAATGATCACCTCCCCTGAATGAAGCACGGTGCTGCCGGGGAGTTTGGATCACACATCATCGAGTGCTGGACCCAGACAGTTGACACTGCTGTGTAATCATCATTACCCTCACAACTGCCTCTCAAGTAGGGTCACATGGAGGCAGCGCTCAAGTGTCATTCAGTAAATGAATGTTCAAACCGCTGCTCGGTGGAGGACACGTGCATTAACTGTCTGTTGGTTTAGAAGACATGGAAGGACTTCCAATCGTAAGTGGACCGTATGAAGAAGGTTTCATTACGGTGTCAACCAAGTCAATGGCGTGATGAACTGGTCTGCAGTTGTGCGTCTTTGAAGCGGCAGCATAACGCCACATTCTCCTCTGCCTTTGTTGGCGTTCTGGTTGTTGAAGATGGCGGCTTCCTCTACTTCCTGGACTTGTAAAAACAATGACAAGGTCCATACACAGGTGAGGGTTAGAGTGAGGATTAGGGTTAGGGTGAGGAAGAGCACGAGGGTTAAGGTGAGGCTTAGAGTCACACTGCAACTGTCAAGCGAGAGTGTAACTCTCCGTCAGGTGGTCCTGATGTGGGGGCGAGAACATTGTTAGCTTGCCGCAGCCTCCACTTCCTGACTCAGTCCCTCCTTGGTTGGAATATTCTGGCCTCCAAAGAACGGCTCAAGAGAGACTTTTCCTTTTCTGCTTTTTTTTTGTCTTTCTTTTTTTCAAAAGTTGCTGCTCGCAGGGAAAAAAAAATGTGTTGATGAATGAAGCTCTCATACAAAGTGAGCTGCTGACAGCTCTGGAGACCTGAGGGACCGATTCATTTGCAGCGTGAGTGCGATACGTGGAGATCAGTCCCTCAGATGTCCCAGACGCCTAAGCGGCGCTTTGAAGGAGTCACAGGCGTGTTCTGGCTGGCACAAGAAATTGTGCTGCTCTCCAAACCAATCAGCATCTCCGAGCCTGGGTAGCAGGATGTCTCCCTGCCTGAGTGTGCGAGTCAGGCGGCGTCCAGGTTTAATATCCACTTATGTTTGAAGCACTAATTAGCTTTACATTCATGTCTCATGAGGAAACGTATTGGTCTACATTGAGGAGGAGGAAGTCGTCTGACGTGGATCAGGGTGCTTCATCACTTTGAACCGGAGCTGCAGTTTTCGTGCCTGTTGTGTTGGCAACCTCCTGTCATTTCTGGCAACATATAAGAATCTATATGTGAGGAGAAGGAGCCTGTTTCTCCGCGATACTTAATTCAGCTTTGCGCCCTCCAGACAAATCTGACTGATCTGTGATTTGAGGCTGTGAGTATTATTTATAGCTGTTTTAAACGGAACCCAGTTGGAGTGTATTGTCTGGGATAAAGGCTCTCCCATGTCACCAGAGCTCTTAAAGGTCCACCTTGTGCTTCAAGTCAGAGACCCTCCCTCCCCTCCATTCATCACCCAACAAATGGCCCTGCTCTCAGAGAGGCCAGCATCTATTCCCCGCTGTGAATTCCATTAGAGCTGCAGACTCACAATAGAGCCTTTTTTTAAGCCTTTGACATTGGAATGGACTGCTGTCAGAGTGATGTGGAGGGCACAATTCCTAAATGACTGGTTAAATACATACGTCAGTGTACTGTACGTCTCAGGCCCATCAGCAGCCTGTCTGCTTTAGTTATGGACGTCCTGCCTTGGACTCTTTGTATTACTGACTCTTTGGTTTTCTAGTTCTCAGGTGTTTCTTGCTCTCCATTAGTGTTTCTAGTTCATGTTTCTACAAGTGTTTTTGTTCTCTCGAGTCAGTTCCTGTTTTATTTTGTTAGCTCATCCCTGCTGTGTCCTAGTGTGTGTTCCACTTCCTGTCTTTGTCTGTTTCTTACCTTTTTTGTGAGCTCCACCAGGGTCTTGCTGGTTGATCAGACCTGGTCTTGGTCGGATCCTCATGTCACTCCATGGGTCCCACTATGCTCGTGTTTTTTAACCTCCCTGGTGTTTCCTGAGTTCTACAAATCCTGGTCCTTCTCTGTTCTGTGAATTTAGGTCCTGCCATCTCCAACCCCAAAGGAGACCACATGGTTTCACATGCTAATCACCTGCATGTCCTGCTGATTTACATGAATACATCATGATCAAATTAATGTGCTGTGCCTTCACATGATACACCTGCATAATGGGATTGTGTGTTTGACGGTGACACACAACAGGTTCAGTGTATTTTGTCTTTCAAATACTCACATTAGGTACCTTAAGTCAAGTTACGTCAATTTTATATGTTCATTCTACCATCCAGTCCCCCATCAAGCTGGCTTGCTCTCCCCGCCTTCCCTCCCATGAACCAGTCTGCCATCCAGTCCCCCATCAAGCTGGCTTGCTCTCCCTGCCTCTCCTTCCATGAACCAGTCTACCATCCAGTCCCCCATCAAGCTGGCTTGCTCTCCCTGCCTCCCCTTCCATGAACCAGTCTTCCATCCAGTCCCCCATCAAGCTGGCTTGCTCTCCCTGCCTCCCCTCCCATGAACCAGTCTACCATCCAGTCCCCCATCAAGCTGGCTTGCTCTCCCTGCCTTCCCTCCCATGAACCAGTCTACCATCCAGTCCTCCATCAAGCTGGCTTGCTCTCCCTGCCTCCCCTCCCATGAACCAGTCTACCATCCAGTCCCCCATCAAGCTGGCTTGCTCTCCCCGCCTTCCCTCCCATGAACCAGTCTGCCATCCAGTCCCCCATCAAGCTGGCTTGCTCTCCCTGCCTCCCCTTCCATGAACCAGTCTACCATCCAGTCCCCCATCAAGCTGGCTTGCTCTCCCTGCCTCCCCTTCCATGAACCAGTATACCATCCAGTCCCCCATCAAGCTGGCTTGCTCTCCCTGCCTCCCCTTCCATGAACCAGTCTGCCATCCAGTTCCCCATCAAGCTGGCTTGCTCTCCCTGCCTCCCCTCCCATGAACCAGTCTACCATCCAGTCCCCCATCAAGCTGGCTTGCTCTCCCTGCCTCCCCTACCAGAAGCTTCCTTCTTCAGCTGTTATTAACATTTCCATGTTTCCTCCATTTTGTATTGTAAACTGTTTTCTTGTCTGTACCAACATCTACTGCACGTCTGTCCCTCCTGGTGAGGGATCCTCCTCCCCTCCTCGCCCTGAGGTTTCTCAGATTTTTCCCTGTTAAAAGGGTTTTCTATGGAGTTTTTCCTCAGTCGATGTGAGGGTCTGAGGGCAGAGGATGTTGTTATGATGCCATGAAGCCCTTTGAGACAAACTGTTTGTGAAAACGGGCTATACAAATAAAATTGCCTTGCCTTGCCTCTTAAACCAAGAGAGGGGGTCTGGGTCCTGGACTGAAATGGGAGACGGTTCCACAGGAGGGGAGCCTGAGAGCTGAAGGCTCTGGCTCCCTTCTACTGTTAGAACTCTAGGAACCAGCAGGAACCCTGCATCCTGGGAGTGAAGGGTTCTAGCTGGATCATAGGGGACTAGGAGCTCTGTCAGGGATGAGGGAGCCTGACTGTTGAGGACTTTGATGGTAGAAGAAGAATTTTAAATTCTGTTCTGAATCTGACAGGGAGCCATGCAGAGAAGCAGTCCAGGAGAGACCTGGTCTCTGCTACCAGTTCTAGTCAACACGGGAAGCAGCGTTCTGGAACAGCTGGAGAGTCTTTAGGGACTTATTAGTCCAGCCTGGTAGGAGGGAGGTGCAGTGATCCAGCCTGGAAGTGACAAAAGCAGGGACTAGTTTTTCTGCATCTTCTTGAGCCAGGATGTGTCTGATCTTAGCGATGTTACGTAGATGGAAGAAGGCGTCCTGGAGATTTGTTGAATGTGGGAGTTAAAGGGTCCTGGTCAAAGAGAACTGCTAGGTTCCTACGGTGGTGCTGGGGGCCAGGGTGGTGCCATCCAGGGTACCTGCCTCATCAGATCAGGTGGTCCTCAGGTGTTTGGGCCCAGCACAAGAACTTCAGTTTATCAGAGTTTAATAAAGGAAACGATGGTCCTCCATGTTTCCTGTCCTTCAGACAGGCCTCCAGTTTAGTCAGCTGGTTTGTTCCATGTGGATCATTGATAAGTTCAGCTGAGTGTCGTCTGCATAGCAGTGAACATTAATGGAGTGTTTTCTGATCATGTGACCTAGAGGAAGCTGGTACAGGGTGAAGAGGACTGGTCCAAGCACAGAGCCTTGTGGAACATCAGAACTGACTGTAGTGGTCTCAGAGGAACCATCATTAACTAGTACCACCTGAGATGGACCTAGTAAATATGACCTGAACCAGTTCAGTGTGGTTCCTTTAATACCAGTGACAGGTTCCAGTCCCTGTAGAAGGATATGGTGGTCAATGGTATCAAAGCTGCACTGAGATCTAATCAGACCAGCACAGAGACCAGTCCCTCATCTGGTACCAGTAGGAGGTCACTGGTACCTTTGACTAGTTCTGTTTCTGTGCTAGGATGAACCTGGAACCTGACTGAATCCTCGAATCAGCTGTTGCTGTGGAGAAGTCACAGAGCTGTTTAGCAGCTGCTTTCTCCAGAACCTTGGAGAGAAAAGGAAGATGTGATGTTGGTCTGTAGTTGGTAGAACTTCTGGATCCAGGCTTGTTTTTTGAGGAGGGTTTAATTCCTACTACTTTAAAGGACTGAAGGACGGAACCAGATACCAGCGCCACATTGACCATATCTAAGAGGGAGGGGCTAACGAGGGGAGAGAGTCTTGGAGCAGCTTAGTTGGGATGGGGTCTAGGAGACAGGTGGAGGTTTAGAGGAGGACATTATTGAACTGAGCTCATGAAGGCTGATGGGAGAAAAACTATCCAAGTGTGTGTCTGGTCCTCCAGCTGCCTCTAAGGTTCTGGGTTCTAGGGGCCATGTTGTCAGCTGATGGCAGCAGGAGAAGAAGTTTCTCTCTAATCAGGAGAGTTTTGTCGTTAAAGAAGTCCATGAACTCTTTGCTGCTCAGGGAAACAGGACTACTTGGTTCAGTAGAGCTGTGGCTCTCTGTCAGTCTGGCTCCAGGACTGAAGAGGAACCTGGGTTGTTCTTGTGTTCCTCTGTTAGTGCTGAGTAGTCGGCTGCTCTGGTTCTACCGAGGGCTTTCTTCTAGGTTCTAAGGCCATCTTGCCAGACTCCATGTGACTCCTCCAGTTTGGAGCAGCACCATCTTCTCTCCAGTTTCTGGGTTTCTTGTTGAAGCTGTCAGGTTCCAGAACCGTACCAAGGTGCTTGTTTCCTTGGATTCATAGTTTTCTGTTTTAGTGGGCCAGTAGAGTCCAGAGTTGTTGCTAAGGCGCCTGCTGCTCTATGATAAAAGGATCAGTTTGGGAGGGACTAAGGTGGACAACAGCGTCCTCTGTTACAGTGGGACATGACACTGAATTTAGCACCAATTAAGGGTGTAACAATTCATTTTAACAATGATCTGATTTGATCACGATACATGGTTGCCGATTCGATCCGTTCAACATGTTCATAAATACATCGCAATATGGAAACCAGATACGCCCCAGATACTGTTTCCAATACAGTTTCATCCTCTCTCAAATACGCATATTTCTATGTAGAAGAATGGTTAAGACATCAACTATAAGCAGTTCCAGTCCAGTTAATAATGGTGCAAAGGTGAGTGGGAAGGAACCCGTGGTTTGGAGGGAGGCTGTCTGATGTAATCTGTGTCTGAGTAGACTGTTACTACCAGGTCAGAGGCTTGATTTCACTACAGGAAATCTTATACCCCTTTCACACTGAAACACGCGGGTCAAAGCGGGTTTTTGTACCCATGTTTTCTCGGCTTCAGGGCTCATTCAAGCGTCCAGCAGACGCGGGTCTGAGCTCCTGCTGTGAGGCTGCGCGCCTGTGTTTTTCTCTCTTGTACGTCATCGCGCTGGCAACGTCATCATTACACGTAAAAGTGCGTCGTGTCTCTAAATGCCGGTGAAGTTCCCATAAATCTCTGCGTCCCGTACGGTCCCAGAAATCTGCCGCCGGATCTCCTCCTCACCACGGATGGCGAGCAGCTCACGGACTTCAAGATCTTGCAAGTGCGCTGCCACGATCGATAAACAGATGTGAAGATGGCGATACAAGTTGTTTATTACACGGCTGCACCTGCTCGGTTCACGTCAGCGTTCCCAGTTGGTGGGAGTTCCCAAGCAGAGATGAACTCTCCTGAGATCGTTGTTGTGCCAACTCAACCAGACCAAGAGATTAATTCAGAGATGTGACAATCAGTCCAGCTGAAGAAAGGCTTTCGGCCTGTGAGGCCTAACACCCCTCTTCAAAGCCTGAATTCAAGTGACCACGTTCTTGAACAAAGGGTCATAAAGGATCGTAAAAAGGGCGATGACTCTGTCCACTGACCCCCCCCAAAGAACCTGTGCGTCAGAGTCAGAGTCCGAGTCGAGCCGAACCGCGCTCCGGAACACGGAAACCGAATCCCTTACCGCTCCACCGGGTCAAGTAAGGATTCCTTTAACTAGGCATTTTCTGGGCAGAGAAATAGCTTAGTGTGTTGTATGATGTCTATGAATGCTCTGTTTATGTGACGAAGTCCTGTAATTAGCAGAAATTACATAGCATTATACGTTATTTATTGATGTTAGTTATTAATAACCGTGACCTCTCAAGAAGGTGTTACCTGTTATTAATACTGCACAAGTGTGGTAACACACACATTTTGGGTTTTAACTTTGTCCTTTCCTCTCTCTCCCTCTCTCTCTGCCGAGCAGAGCTGCTAAACACCCGGTTCGCTAGCCGGGTCGGTCGACGCGGGTCGAAATGCAGAGTCGACCCTTTCAGAGTGCCCAAACACCCGTTTTGGTTCAGTGTGAAAGGGGCTCTAGATTTGCCTCACAATGGAGAGAAATGGACCGGACACACATGGATCTACCCCTCAAGGTCAGAACTGGTGTCAGCTTCCTCCAGTATTTGAGAGCTCTGGGAAGCTGTGACAGGACCGGGTCAGGCAGTCAGGCAGAACCCAGATACAATGACACGTTTCTGAGAGTAAACGGCCTCAAACAGATGAACAGTCCAAGTCCAAGTCAGCACACTCAGTTTCAGCTGTGCAGACTTGGAGCTGCAGGTTTGACGTGTCGCGAGGCAGCAACAAAGACCTTGCTCAGACGGAGACCCAGAGGGAGGACATGAGGGTGTTTTCCAAACACCAGTGTCTGGGACTGCAGCCACAGGCGGGTCGACTTGAATGACTGGGAACAAATGTTCAACTTTGAAGTAAGTTGTACCACTACTTTGTCTTTGTGCTTTTCTCTCCGAGCCTTCACGCTGCGGGGATGAGCTACTTTGTTATGTGGATGTTGGCAGCGCCATGGATTCCCACCACCAATAGACATTTGGAATTTTAGAGTTTTTGGATTATTATGAAATACAAGGAGATGAAAATGATGTGTACTTGTCCTTCAATATTCATGCTGATGATCTGAACATCTTAAATAATCTGTAGACCCCTTTAGCAACTTCTTAGCTACCCACATTGTTAACAAGTGACACACTCACGCTTCTAATGTACTTATGCTGTAGAGCAAGCTGTAAAACCATCTTTTGCAAACCTCAGACCTGGTTTCAGGTCCCTTTGACCCTGGACCCCGGCACTCAGAGACAGAGACCAATGACTCTGAGTGCCGGGATCCAGGCGTTCACCCATGCCAACTTATGTCCAGGTTTTCTGACATGTTTGTGCTCCTCTAGAAAGCAGCTGTGATGTCATTCACCTTCGGGGGGGATGGAACTGTTTCTGCTTCCCATCGCCTAGAATCTGCACATGTAGAGTGTCCGCCGTGGCCCGTCTGGCTGCCAGGGGGTCCACCACTGTCTGCTGGTCCTGCGGTCGCCTGCTCAGCTCAGAAGCTTGATCCAGGTGGGGCTGTTGTTCAGTCAGAGTGCAAACGGGAGCAGAATGGAGGCAGCACCTCAACAGCTGCTGATTGGCTGTGCTGCACCGCAGCGGTTTAGTTCTCTGGAGAAACTCTCGAACAATGACGAACATCTACCCTCAGTCACAGGCAGACCAACATTGACACAACGTAAGAAAAAGCAATTTAATGACATTAAAATACACCAGTTAACTTTTGAACATGCGATGGCTCAACTCGTACAAAAGAGTGCAGTTGATGTGGCTGTGGTGCTTCTGTGAATGCGGAACATCAGGGTTGTTCTAAGTGGCGTTGTACCTGCAGCGACACTCGCAGCAGGATGTAGTATCTCAGCAGGCTACTGCAGCCTCATGTCACATATCATGTCACCAGATTATAGTAATTACAACAAAAAGTCCATAATCCTCGACAAGCTTAAGAGGATCTCCACCAGTTTGACTCATGGAAACCAGTTCGTTCAGATGAGGGCTCCAGTCTGAGCGGATAACCCAAGTGATGTCATGAAGGTGATTTCTGCACCTCCACTTCCTCCAAATGTATGAAAATCAATCCAAAACATCCCCGATCATAAGGCGGCCATGTGGTGCTGTCATTTCCATGCAGACGGTACCGAGGTCTTTACCTGCACAGCGTTTTATGGTTTGAAGCAGACTCTTCAGAGGGGTTATCTCTTATCCATATTCGGGCTGCAGCTAGTGAATATATTCCTCATCACTTATGTGGACATTTAATCTGTGAATCATTTAGTCCATAAAATGTGTACATAATAAAAACAAAGAAAAACCTGTCACAATCTCCCGGAAACCCAAACTGACGACTTCAAATTGCTTCTTTTGCCCATCAAACAGACAAAAACCACACGACTATCATACCTGACAAAAACGCAGAAAGGGGTGTAATGCAACCAGCCACACTGTGGCCATCCAAGTCTTTTGGCGTCACCTCGGTTAAGCTGGCTTCAATGTTGCACAAGTCGGTCTGCCATCTTGGACAGCGTGGCCTAGCAACACCAGAGGGACAAACCAGACACAGGTCTTACCAGCCTGGCTAACAGCTAGCCATCGGAAGTAGCGACATCACATGCCCAGTGATCGTTGATCTAATAAGCACTCAACTGATACCAGACATTAGCAACTCGTGCTAACAGTTAGCATTGCAACACCTCTGTGTGATGATGGTTAACAGTTTGCGTTGGTGCCAGTTTGATGCTGTAAAATCCCTGGCAGGTTTGTGTTTTGGAAGTAGCGTTACACAGTAATTTAGTGTCTTCCAGTTGATGCCATTCAGATGTCGTCTAGATTGAGGCGGTTAGCCTGGCTAGCATGAGTGGTGCTGCATACACGGCTGTCCAAGACGGCAGAGGGACTTCAGCAGACCAGATTTTGGAACTGAACTACGAGCAGAATTAAAAATCGGGATTTCTCTTCAGCTGATGTATTTATTTTCACACTTCATTTTACAGATATCTCGGTGGAAGTCCTGCAACATGATGGAACGGCAAATCACTCTAAAAACTGCTGAAGCCTGATCTGTTAGAAATATCTGCAACTGCAGGAAACTGTTGCACTGTAAAAGATTTGCTAAGAAATCTGAAAATTTAGAAGAAAAAGGGACTTGCATTGAACCTACAGATTTGCAAGTCATAAGTGTAAAAAGAGTACGAACAGAGTTTTGTGACGAGTACAAACCGGTAGATCTTAACACTCAGACTCCTAATAACTACGTAATATTTCCCTCTAACATCACCAGGAGGATCAATAATCAATGCTGATATGTAAATGTCCTTGTTATTTTGTCAGGTATAAAACCAGCGGACAAAAATAAGTTAATAAGCAACCTTTGTACACGTCTTACAGCATATTTAATGAATCCATCTCAAATATAAAAGGTCAGTAATATTTGCTCCAAGTCAAACATAACAAGTCGATACCTCCTCGTGTTTGAGGTCAGCTACAAGACGACATTAGAGGCCCATGGTGATGTGCAGCGTGACCCTTCAGCACTGCAGCAGGAAAATGAAATCAAGACAAGAAAACCCGCTAAATCTTTTGTGTCATGACAATTATAAAAAAGAACACACTCTGCACTTACAAGGTACACTATATATACACTGGATTTAGTCATGGTCATTCTGTTGCAACTTGACAAAAGGGAACTTTATAAAATGAAGATGGCAGCTTGGAATGACGCATTACGCTTGACACTACGCGTGTGCTCAGTATGGATCGTGTGCGCGTCCTTCATCGTTCCTCCAGCAGCTGGAATCAAATCGGTGTCCGGAGGAAGGTAGATGGCACTTCCTCTCCTCACGCTGGCGTCTGAGCGGTGGCTTTGATCTCAGCTGACGCCCTCTTCCTTGCCGCGTACTCGCCGATGAAGGAGCCGTCCTCGTTGAACTGAGCGTCCTCATCGCCGTAGTCCACCAGGCTGTCCCCGCTGTCCCCCGCTTTGATCTCTCGGCTCAGCGAGTGCTGGCTGCCCTTCAGTGGCTTCTCGTCGTTGTCGCTGCGAGAGGAGCAGAGTGGATTTACAATCAAGCGTTTCGGCCACAGCGTCGCTCTACTGGAGACTCCGGCGAGCAGAGCCTGCATGATTGGCATTAGCGTTGACATGTGACTAACTCCCAAGAAACAGTCACACACACATCTGATGGCCGGAGAGCCTCAACTCTCCCTATCAGGAGTACCTAGTGAGGAGGGAAGTACCGTTGGACACTCGATGACGTGCTGCCTCACTGTTATGGACGCGCTGATCAGAGGCTGAGACGCCACGTTAATAACCAGGCTGGAAATAAACACGCAGTCAGCATTTTACTGAGGGCATCTGCAGGAAGTGCCCAGCACACACTTCCTCAGTGGCAGCAGCTGGTTAGTGTTGACCTGCAGTACTCGTACTGCGTCCTGCTTCGTTGTCCATGTACAGCAACGGCACATTTGGGCCTCAGTAGTGATTATGTGGTGAGTTCCAGTAGCAGCTGGTTTCTACTTTCAGCCCTTGTGAAGCTAAACAACAGTATTGATCTTCTCATCGGCCGTGAACAGAGGAGAGCTTGGATTAAGATGTCAAATACGTTTTATGGTTGTGATTTTTGTCCACCAAATATTGTGATTCTGTGGCTGAAGCAGAGGCACTTAGATGTGTTCAACTCTGGTGACACATCGAGTTACAATACAGGTTGTAATTGTGGGAATGGATTCTACACCACTGACACCACTTTGAAACTAGCTGGCAAAACCCCAGCAGTCACACACACACACACACACACACACACACACACACACACACACACACACACACACACTTTTCATAAATAGCTCCAGGAGTAAAAGTGTAAGTCCTGTCACACTGAGTCACATTTTACTTCCTCAGATCCCTGCTGCTGGGAGAATTATACTGCCGCTCACGCTGCGGTCGACTGTTATGAACTGCAGCTCGACAGGATTCATGAGACGTGCACAGATAGTACAACCCTGGAGATGAGCTGCTTTCAATTACGCTGATTGGTTTCAGCTTCCTGCTGGGTGCTGGCCAGCCTGCGTTCAGCTCCATCCGGTCACAAAATGGCAGCATCTGAACTCCCCGCACGAGTTCCGTCGACAACTAACACTCACACAACAACATGGGCGGAGGAACTTTTTCCTTGTTCTAAGAATGAGATCCTGGTTCTGTGCACTGCAGGAACGAGGAATTATCATACGTGAAGTGCAGTCACTTCCTGCGTCGGGATGCGTTATTCTTCTTGCTGTTGTTGGCCATCAGTCTCCTTTAGCATTCAAGCTAAAGATACGTGACTGGCTCTTTCTGCACTCTGAAATCACAAAGACGTGATTCAAAGAAGGTCACCAAGAGCTACAGGCAGCGAATATCAACAGCAAAGGACTTCTTTTGGGTGAAGTTTTGTATCAGAGGTTTTTAATTTGGTTGGGAAAAAGCTCCTCCAACTATCGGGCCGGAGGGACGCTACCACTGCACCAACACGGACGAGCAGACGGCTCAGGACGCGACTGCTCTTCATCACAGTCTTTCAGTTACTCAACCATCAAATGTCTTGCACCGGGGAAGAGTGAGGCTCCACGCGAACCTCGTGAACACTGTCGTGTCTTTCAGCAGCGGAGAGAGAGAGAAGGTGGAAAGAAGGTCACACTGTTGAATTGTAGTGAAATGGTGAAATGACACTTGGGGGCTTTCACTTACCTGTATTCACAAAATGTGTCATCATTCATGCCCTGGGACTCCACGTCTGGGTGGAGGTCTTCTTTCTCTTTCACTGCTCACAAAAGGCAGAGACGGTATCAGTGATTCCTGAGGGAGACGCTGCGAGTAGACGATCACTGCGTCCCCTGACTGCTCCCCCTTTCAACAAGTTGCCTTCCTTGTTCTCCTCACTTTCTCACTCAATGAAACTTCGGTGCAAAGTGTGGAAATGCCAGCAAAGAACCTGTAAACCTCCTTTCTTCTTGAAAGGAAATGTCTCTTTAATATAGATGGCGAGTATCTATGTGTTGTAAGCAGAGACTACACAAGACAAATGGAAGCACAGGCTGTTGCAACTGCCGCTGATAATGAGAGTTTAATGAGACAACAAAGGACTGAGCTGCGTCCGTGTTTTCTGATGAAGACCGAAGCGATGGCGGCCCAGACGACAACCTGATGGCCATTCGCTGCTAGTAATAAAGGCAATGAGGAGTCTCCGGTCTGAGACAGAGCAAAGCTCATGTCTCCATTTACAGCGCACCAACACGTCCCTATCGACTGCAGCAGGTGTGTGTCTAAATAATGCAGCATTCAAACGCCGGACGTGGAGCTCCTCATTTTCCTATCGATGGACGAGCTCGTTTTATCTACAAATTTGCATTGGAATAATGTTGTGGCCTGCTGCTTGTTCTACAGAAGACACGCATCACTTTACATACTCCTGTAATGGTTCTATGCTGATTGATTTCATAGTAACAGAATGGAAATATAATGATGCTGGAGGCAGCAATCAGTATTCATGTGTGTGTGTGTGTGAGTGTGTGTGTGAGTACCTACCTGAATACTTCCCTCCTTTATTTCTGTTGACAAAGCAGGCGATCAGCACAATGAGTGTGAGGAGAGCGATGGCACACAGCAGGCCAATAAACCAGCCTTGGGTGGATATTCCTCCGTGGATGCTGGCCAGACCTGCGGAGAACAATACCCGCTGACTTTGACACACCTTGGCCTTTTCACACGGACACTTGATTGAATGTTTACATCGACAAAGCCCAGCTGATTGCAAAAGCAGAAGGTGGCGGCGTGGCGAGCATTCGTGCTGGTGATGGAAATGGTCCAATATTAATATTAAACAGCTAATTCACTTGTCTAATTAATCAAGCATGGAACGCTGTACAAATGTAATTCCTCTCAGTGAGTCCATGCCGCTAAATTAAATCCTCGTGACAGCAGTGAGGACCACACGCCGCCGCTCGAGTCACTGCTCAAGGACGCAGCGGTGCACCTGCGCTTGGCTAAGTGAGAGGTCACTTCGTTCAACTGCTTGTGTTCATTTGCTCTTTAGTGATTTAGTTTTCCTCCTGAGAGTTCCAGAGGGAGACTTAAAGCACAGGTCAGGTGACCCTCCACTACATACATGACGACGGCGCGTAGAAGCACGTGAGGCTCAATGAAAACACACAGAGCTGCTGGACAAGTCTTGTTGACTTCTGTTGTCACACACACACACACACACACACACACACACACACACACACACACACACACACACAGTGCCATTTTGACCCTCCATGATGATCACATGATGTTTCAACGTCTTGCTGGTGTACCTGTGACAGATTTCACCCAAGGATAACTGAATATTTTTCCCAAAAACCCCAAAACTCAGAATCAAGGTTGGACACCCAGCAAGAGCAGCGATGAGAGAGGCGCCGGGACCTCCGGGGAAGCTGCATCAGCCTGAAACTTTCATTTTCTGGGGGTTTTCTACGTTTTTGAGTCTGAAGAAATGTAACGCTGACGTGTGGAGTCGCCGTCTGATGGCCGACTGTGAGGGCGCGCCTCCTAATGTCGAGGATGATGGGCTTCATTAGTATGCTGTGGCAGCAGCTGTCTAAGCTAGTCAACAAAGACCAATCCACTTCATTTCCCCACGGCAAACATGCAAATCTTCCTCCGTGTCTTCAGCTCAGGTGCATTATTTGCTCAGGTGATAATTCAGCACACAAGGACACCTGCGACTGCGCTGCCCAACCCAAGCAGAGCAAATGACACCTTCTGACTAATGTTGATGGATTAGTCTGCAACGATGGTAATTCCAATCAGTGGAGCTGTGCAATGACTCCACTGACACCAACTCCTGAAGTAAAAATACCCGCCGGCTGGATGCCGGTTTGTCGCCGCACTCCTCAGCTTGCTATTAAACGCTGCAGAAAGCAGATGCTCGCCCAGTGGGGGGCTGCTGCCCTGGAAGACGCCCCTTCAAAGCCAGCAGCCTTCTTCATAAGAAAATATTCTGATCCCAGCACTTTCAACAGCTTCCCCTTATCCACTTATCCACAGTGTCCTGAGACCCTCCCAGTGTGAGCTCACAGCTCGCCGCCATGGCCTGGGGGCACAATCCCTTCCCTCTCACTTCTGATGTTGTCCAGGACAACTTCTTGCTCCGGTGTTGCCGCTTCCTCAGTTGAAGATTACACATAAATGTCAGGTGACTGACGGGTCAATACACAGCCACACGCGCGTGTGTGTGTGTGTGTGTGTGTGTGTGTGGGGGGGGGGGGGGGCAACAAATCAATCACTGACAATTAGACCGGTTGGTGTCCATGGAGTGACTGCAGTCCACAGCTGCACTGGCAGGTCAGGACATGGATCTGGTCTGCTGGATTCCCCGCGGTGATCAAGGGAATGAAACCCAAGTCTCATCAGTACGCACTCGGATTAAAGCAAACAACTAAAGGGATCTTCGTATCAGGTCATGTGACTCTGAGGAACGTGCCACACACGTCATCACGGGAAGGAAAACATATTTATACAATTTCTTTTTGTCATCAATTTACTTTGAACCAGCAATTAAAAAACCTACAAAATGGAGAATGACTTTTTCTGCTGTCCCTGCGTCTGGGTACATGTTCCTGCCTCCAGGGACATGTCCGGGTACATGTCCCTGCGTCCGGGGACATGTCCGGGTACATGTCCCTGCGTATGGGGACATGTCCGGATACATGTCCCTGCGTCCGGGGACATGTCCAGGTACATGTCCCTGCGTCTTGGGACATGTCTCTGTGTCTGGGTACATGTCCGGGTACATGTCCCTGCGTCTGGATACATGTTCGGTTACATGTCCGGGTACATGTCCCTGTGTCTGGGTACATGTCCGGGTACATGTCCCTGCGTCCGGATACATGTCCCTGCGTTTGGGACATGTCTCTGCGTCTGGATACATGTCCGGGTACATGTTCCTGCGTCTGACTACATGTCCGGGTACATATCCCTGCATCTGGGTACATGTCTGCGTACATGTCCCTGCGTCTGGGGACATGTCCCTGCATCTGGGTACATGTCCGGGTACATGTCCCTGCGTCTGGGTACATGTCCCTGCGTCTGGGTACATGTTCCTGCGTCTGGATACATGTCCCTGCGTCCAGGGACATGTCCGGGTACATGTCCCTGCGTCTGGATACATGTCCCTGCGTCTGGGGACATTTCCGGGTACATATCCCTGCATCTGGGAACATGTCCCTACATCTGGGAACATGTCCCTGCGTCTGGGTACATGTCCCTGGGTCTGGGTAAATATTCCTGCATCTGGGGACATGTCTCTGCATCTGGGTACATGTCCAGGTACATGTCCCTGCGTCTGGGTACATGTCCCTAGGTCTGGGTACATGTCCGGGTATGTGGCTGTGTGTGTCTGGTGCTGGTCCTGGTGTGTGTCTAGTGCTGGTCCTGGTGTGTGTCTGACGCTGGTCCTGGTGTGTGTCTGGTGTGTGTCTGGTGCTGATCCTGGTGTGTGTCTGGAGTATGACTGGTGTGTGTCTGAGGGTCTGGTGCTGGTCCTTGTGTGTGTGTCTGGTGTGTGTCTGTGTGTGTCTTGTGCTGGTCCTGGTGTGTGTCTCGTGCTGGTCCTGGTGTGTGTCTGGTGTTGGTCCTGGTGTGTGTCTGGTGTCTGGTGTGTGTCTTGTGCTGGTCCTGTTGTGTTTCTGGTGCTGGTCCTGGTGTATGTCTGGTGCTGGTCCTGGTGTGTGTCTAGTGCTGGTCCTGGTGTGTCTGGTGTGTGTCTGGTGCAGGTCCTGGTGTGTGTCTGGTTTGTATTTCTGTGTGTGTCTGGTGTGTTTCTGATGCTGGTCCTGGTGTGTGTCTGGTGTTTGTCCTGGTGTGTGTCTGGTGTGTGTCTTGTGCTGGTCCTGTTGTGTTTCTGGTGCTGGTCCTGGTGTGTGTCTGGTGCGGGTCCTGGTGTGTGTCTGGTGCAGGTCCTGGTGTGTCTGGTGCAGGTCCTGGTGTGTCTGGTGTGTGTCTGTTGCAGTTCCTGGTGTGCGTCTGGTGCAGGTCCTGGTGTGCATCTGGTGCTGGTCCTGGTGTGTCTGGTGTGTGTCTGTGTGTGTCTGGTGTGTTTCTGTGTGTGTCTAGTGCTGGTCCTGGTGTATGTCTGGTATGTGTCTGTGTCTGTCTGGTTTGTGTTTCTGTGTGTCTGTGTGTGTCTGTGTGTCTAGTGCTGGTCCTGGTGTGTGTCTGGTGCTTGTCCTGGTGTGTGTCTATGTGTCTGGTCTTTGTCCTGGTATGTGTCTGGTGTGTGTCTGGTTTGTATTTCTGTGTGTGGCTGTGTGTCTGTGTGTGTCTGGTTTGTGTCTGGTGCTGGTCCTGTTGTGTTTCTGGTGCTGGTCCTGTTGTGTTTCTGGTGCTGGTCCTGGTGTGTTTGTCTGGAGTGTGACTGGTGTGTGTCTGGTGTGTGTCTGGTGCTGGTCCTGGTGTGTGTGTCTGGTAATGGTCCTGGTGTGTGTGTCTGGTGTGTGTCTGTGTGTGTCTTGTAATGGTCCTGGTGTGTGTGTCTGGTGTGTGTCTGTGTGTGTCTTGTAATGGTCCTGGTGTGTGTCTGTTGCAGTTCCTGGTGTGCGTCTGGTGCAGGTCCTGGTGTGCATCTGGTGCTGGTCCTGGTGTGTCTGGTGTATGTCTGGTGTGTGTCTGGTGCTGGTCCTGGTGTGTGTCTGTGTGTGTGTCTAGTGCTGGTCCTGGTGTATGTCTGGTATGTGTCTGTGTCTGTCTGGTTTGTGTATCTGTGTGTCTGGTGCTGGTCCTGGTGTGTGTCTGGTGCTTGTCCTGGTGTGTGTCTATGTGTCTGGTCTTTGTCCTGGTATGTGTCTGGTGTGTGTCTGGTTTGTATTTCTGTATGTGTCTGTGTGTCTGTGTGTGTCTGGTTTGTGTCTGGTGCTGGTCCTGGTGTGTTTCTGATGCTGGTCCTGGTGTGTGTTTGGTGTCTGGTGTGTGTCTGGTGCTGGTCCTGTTGTGTTTCTGGTGCTGGTCCTGTTGTGTTTCTGGTGCTAGTCCTGGTGTGTTTCTGGTGCTGGTCCTGGTGTGTTTGTCTGTAGTGTGTCTGGTGTGTGTCTGGTGCTGGTCCTGGTGTGTTTGTCTGGTGCTGGTGCTGGTGTGTGTGTCTGGTGTGTGTCTGTGTGTGTCTAGTGCTGGTCCTGGTGTGAGTGTCTGGTGTGTGTCTGTGTGTGTCTAGTGCTGGTCCTGGTGTGTGTGTCTCTGTGTGGGTCCTGGTACCACAGCTCTACCTATGCTGGAGGGAGTGGGTTCGGTCCCAGACTCTGCAGTCCTGGGAGCTGAGGGGGAAGCTGACTTGCCTGAAAAGAGAGACAGACCTGGTGATTACTGGGAAGCCTGGAGCCAGGGCGCTGCTGGCTACTGGCTACCAGCTACCGGCTACCGTTAGCACACACGCTCCAATTATGAGTGTCAGAGATGAGCGCTGGCATCCACAACAACTCCCAAGGACTAAATATCTGCAGAAGAAAGAGCTTTAATGTGAGTGGATCATCAAAGTGATGGCCGTGATTTCCCCTCCTCTTTGATCTCTCTTGGTATCATTAAGGCAGCGGGATGGACGGCCTCCTCGCTCCTCACCATCCTTCATGTCCTCGGCTTGTGTGACACGTCGCACTGCTGTTGCCAGGATGAAAGTTAATATATGTTTACAGTTGCTAATGAGCCCGGATTAATAGAAGAGGATGAATTTATGATTGGATAACTAATTACCGTTGCTATTAGCGAGGCAGCCACAAAGCTCACATCTCGGAAGAATGTGACATTTTTCTAATGAAAGGAGGCATCGCAGCGCTCCGTGCTGATGGCGAGGGCAAACCACACACCAGGTCAATTTTGTGCCGAGGAAGTCTTTTAACTGCAAAATATACGGTGTGATGAAGACGTTCGGCTGACTGTGCTTGCCTCTACACACGCACTCACTACTACAGCTACGATGTGTGTGTGTGTCGGGCGCGCTATTGTGTCTACATGAATGCTGGTCGACGTACTGGGGCCGGCAGTGGAAGCCCAAGTGGAAGCTGCAGGGAGAAGAGAAAGAGAAATGAAAGAAAGAAAGAATGAAAAAGGCTGAGGGGGCAAGCAGTGCTTAACAAAGCAGACATTCACACACATTAACAACACACACCGCCTGATCAAAGCAGCGCTGGGAGCGCTGCACACGTTAGCGGCGCGAGAGAGACGACTGTTACCAACAACTACACTGACATACACACAGCGATGGCACGCCAATTACTTTCATGCTCAAATCTTAAGTCTTACACACACACACACACACACACACACACACACACACACACACACACACACACACACACACACGTCATCTCCCAGCAATCATTTTGCGGCGTTTCCAGCATGCAAATAAACAACCCCCAAGAGCCAATTAGGCGTCTCTCTGATTGTGCGCTCTCCTCCAGTACACACTAAGTAATCGCACGCATATTAAACACCTGCAGCGTGACTCGCCTGTCACTGGCGGGCAGCAGGACACAGCAGGAAGCCTCAGCACAAACGATGATGGCTGTGGGGGGGGGGCGAATGTGGAAGGATGGTCGGACAGGTTCAGGGAGAGCAACCTTCAGGGTGGGGGCTCCACCTGGGCAGGTACGAGGCCCCCGGGTGTTGTACACGTAAGCATGCGAGGCAGTGAATAGAGGAATAGCAGGTCACGTGATCAGAGGTGTGGCGGAGGCGCGGCCCTGTTCCTCGGCCAACGTTGATACACCACCTTCATGCTGAGTATAACGGCAAGTAGAAGAGCTTATCAATGCTGGGCCAACACGGCTGCTCACTGCTGGCATGGGGAGGCAGGTGGAGCGCCGGCCTCCACCCATGACACACGACTGAGGGGAAGACGTCACCTGCTGCAAAGCCCCTTCGTTATGATGAAGATGTCTTCCATGATTTCACGAGTATCCAAACGCCCAGTTTCCCTCCTGCTCAAAGCAGTGTTCCTTCTTCGCTGATTGTTTGACAGCTTGTGTGCTCCGTCCATTCAATACGTGCTGGCTCTCTCACCACAGTGACAAATGAAAACCTGAGCTGCACCCACGTGAAGCTGTTCATCCACAGGACCGCCGCTCATGGAGGCGTGAGACGCGCCGCTCGCTCGCACCGTTTGAAAACAGTCAAACGTCTTTGTGGCCTCCTTCACTTCATCTGATTCCTCGAGAGCCACTTCTGCACCTCAGAGCTCATCTGGTCCCTCCCAGGACACACACACACACACACACACACACACACACACACACACACACACACACACACACACACACACGACTCACGTGCATCGAGGGTGGTGGTGCACTCTTGGCTGACAGCTGCACCGCAGCCCACCGTGGTGCAGGAGCGTAGGTAGAACTTGTACTTGCTGACGGGTTCCAGGTCCCGCAGGATCCACTTGGTGGTGTCGGGTTTGCTGATGTCAACCGTCTGCAGTGGCCCCACTTCCTCTGTTTCATTAACTACAAGTTACAAACCGAGGGTTAGGGGCAAATCTGGGTTTCACACTTGACAATAAAAATACTTTCTCTGGAGGTCTGTAGGGGTTAACAAGTTAAAAAAGTTGGTTAACAAGTTGTTTCATTGTGCGTTTGATGTAAATGTCCAAGTCTGTGACATCACACTCCCTCTGGGACACTCCCTCCGGGACACTCCCTCTGGGACACTCCACTGAGATGATGATGTTCCTGACAGTTTTTAGAAACATACAAGTACGTGTTCGGGGGTTACGGCCCTAACTTTCTTCCTGCTTTATCACAACATTTTGTTCTCCAGTAATACTACTACTGCACAGTCTAGCTATTTCAGTGGTACTTCGTTCCTACACACTCTAAAACAACAGAACTGTTGTGTACCTTGAAAAATGTCAGGGACTACAGTTGACCTTTCGGTGTACTGTGTACTCTGCTGCTCAAACATGTACTTCTGGCCTTTTGAAGGCCAACACTGTACTTTTGAGGTAACAGGTGATGCACCTTTGAGGGAACTGTCTTCAAAGGTGTACCTGCATTTTCCTTTTTATCTGTGTGTGCATTTAAGAGAGGAATTTTTATGAGGATATCACATTTGATGGATGAGTTTTTCTGCCTCCTGCCAACAAAGGGAGGACATCAGTTATCAGGACCAACGACACTCTGAGAAGTTCTGTTTTCAGCTCATCGTGCAGCAAAACAATCTCTTCAACTCAACCAGTGGCCTTTTAAGACCCATCAAACTGACAAGTGCCAGACGCTCAGGAACAGAAATCAAATGTCACTTTTCATTTTGGCTCTTTCTGCTTCAGCAGAACAGGCGGGAGGAGTCTGGGCTCGGTGCTGAGCAAACACACGCCGCCTCCTTATTGGCAGCTTGTTTTGTTTGGGTTCTCCACGTTTGCATTCGGCCACTTTGGCATCTGATCTCATTTTTCGCCAGGTAAAGCAGATAGGCAGGTGGCATTTATGTTCTTTGCTGCAATAAACAAACATAGCGGTTGCTGAGGTGACCTTTGCTGCGCGAGAGGCGATACTTCAGTCTGGTGGGAGGCGACACAACGGTGACAAGTATGAATCGCGCCGCTTTTCCTAAATAAAGATGAAAGGTGACAAATGGTGTCGGCCAGCAAGTTTCGTTTCTCTGTTTTTAGTAAATCATGCAATAGAGTCATGCGATGGACACACACACACACACACACACACACACACCCTGTCACAGCAGCTCCCTACCATGAGTCTTGCTGTCTAGACTGCAGCTCTACTTGTGGGCGGCATGGACGTTCCCACCTCAGACCCCCCACCCCCCCACCCCCCCAGCCTGCTAAACCAGGACAGTCGGACTTTGGTGGTGAGAGAAGAATCGCGCTTAAACAAAAACTGAGTTGAGTTTGCCTCAGCTGAACAGCAGTTCATTTAATTTTGCATCTCCACATCCGTCTCGGTAGACCAACTTGATGAAACGATCAGAAGATTTGACACAGGAAGTGTGGCGTTTCATAGCACGTTAGTTTAACACCACCATGTTCCTGCAAGCGAGACGATGTCACAACCAGTCTTCCTGTGATACTGGTGAAATGTGAAGCCATTAAGAGCTGCTGTGACGATGGGTGGAGCCCTGAAACAGCTGCACTGCAGCTTTGCGATTCTACTTGTGTCACAGACGACACCCTGACAGCTGGCGGCATTATCCTCAGCATTTCGCACATGACTTCCTTCGAGGGGGGCTTAAAAAAAGTCATGCTTCAAAGATTCCATCAGCTTTATTACTGTGCCACAATGAAAACGTCCTCTCCTGAAATACTGGATGACATTTGGCCCTCTTGTGCAGCTGCAGAATCAAAACCAATTAGCCAGGAAATGTGGCGCTAAGACGTTGTTGGAACGCAGCGTCTGTTTGACTTTAGTTTGAGGACAACGGAGCGTGTGTCCCAGTGACGGGGTCCTGTGGGACGGCGAGCCAGAGAGCCGACAGGACAGGGTCAGTAACAGTGGACCCCAACAGACTGTGACACAGCGGCGGTGGTCAGCAGGACCCTCGGCGTGATCAGGACACGCAGGCTAGCGGACATCACCCTGACATGTGTCCTGTATACACTCTGACCTCGGCTAGACACACACACGCACACTCAGACAATTTATGCGGCCGCCATTTTGCAGAATGGAAATACATATCCTTCATTTTTTATATTTTTCTTACAAGCCAGGAAGTGAAAAAGTAAGAAAGGCTGTTCCCCTCAGGAGGAGAACAATATCTGCTAGTGTTGTATCGGGGTAGGTTAAAAGCCAGAGTGTGAACGTACTCAGCTGATATTCCAGCAGATACCCGGTGAGAATCCCATTGGGCTCCTCCGGGGGCTGCCAGGCCAGCGAGACAGTGTGCTTCTGTACGTCTGTGACCCTGAAAACAGGATTCTTCTCCGGGACTGTCGGGGCACACAAGGTGATACACACACACGAAGCAGTCAAATCTGCAACCCAGTTCCCTTTGCTATTATTAGATTTTCCCTCCAGTAGTTGTAAATCAATAGACTCCATGTTGTTTTCCACAATCCTACCTCCCTCGGGGGTTTTGAAGTTGACGGGATGGCTGCCGGGACCATTGCCACGCCCGTTGAAGGTCATGACGATGAGGCTGTACTCAGAGAAGGGTTTTAGTCCCGGTACGGTGGCGTGGCTCTGATCCCCGGGGAATGTCAGACTGTGTTTTTCCCCGTGACTTTTCTTTGAATTCAACAGACTGCGCAGATGCCACCAGTTTATCTACAAGAGACACACACACACAGCCGAGACATCACCCTTCGCACAGCATCCATATGTATATGTGTGTGAGAAAGTGTGTTCTAGCCCTGCGGAGTGTGGACCGAGCGGACGGTGCGAGGAGGAGGCAGCGAGGGCCGAGAGCAGCAAACGTTCAGAGCAAGGTCGGGTCCTTCCTTTTAAACTGTGTCTAAGAGCAAGGCTGTGTGTTTTGAGGTATTACCCTGTAGCCTCCCAGATGTCCGTGCATCTTGTCCTTGTGTACACGAGTCCAGCTAACCTTGACCATGGAGCTGTTCATCACCTCCACCGCTACATCATCAGGTGCAGCCGAGGGAACTGCAAAGACAAACACACATTACAATCTCTGGTGGAGGAGAGGGACAGCACGATGAGAGGGTAGAGGTGGAGCAGATATTTACATACGACACTGCACTGCATCTCTACGTGGGCTCACAAGACAATGACGGAGTCACACACAGTCACAACTAGAAGAACTGGAGGGGCTGAAGACTCTAATAACACACTTGACACGAGTGAGGGAGGGGTCATGACCTGAGGTGACCTCCTGGGGGCACGTCCAAAAGAAAGCTGAACACAGGAAACACATCTGAGCCTTTCGCTCGACAAATCATGTACAATCACTCGAAACAAAGAATCTCCTGCTTAGCTGGCAGAGAGAAAATGGTTTGTTTATTTAATTATGCAATAAATACTTTCTCTTATATGAATAATCACTTCCCATCATATCAGAGTCTTTCCATGGAAACAGCTGCTGCTGGGAATGACGGTTACAGACGTCTGTGTATGTGTGTCCTCCTTCCACTTGGAGCCGGGAATGAATTAGCGCTGTTGAATGTCCACTAACGCCGTCTCAAAGGGGTTTTTGAATGGGGTTTGCAGTTAAATGCCTGAAATAATCTCAGAGGCTCACAGAGGCTTAAAACAGGAAGAGTTTATGCATCTACAAAATGGAGGTTGTTAACAAGTGGCTAACAAGATTATACAGAGGTTCATCATCACACTGAAGGAAAGACGCAGAGTGGAAGGGGAGGCTAGCATTAGCTTAGCACTGCTAACATCCAGGCTTCCAGCATCATCAGAGGGTTCATTAGTGAAGATGATCTTGATGAACTGAACCTGGAAGATCATCAACTTTTTGGTCAGAGCTGATTTACTGGTTCAATCACCACAATCACATGGAGCGATCCTATTGGCTGCTGGGAGGAACCAGGAGATGACCACTTCCTGTTGGTGGGGGAACCAGGAGATGACCACTTCCTGCTGGACCACAACAGCGCCTCATCCCTGACATGATCACTTCCAGTTGGACCACAACAGCGCATCATCCCTGACATGATCACTTCCTGTTGGACCACAACAGCGCCTCATCCCTGACATGACCACTTCCTGTTGGACTACAACAATCCCTCATCCCTGACATGATCACTTCCTGCTGGACCACAACAATCCCTCATCCCTGACATGACCACTTCCTGTTGGACCACAACAGCACCTCATCCCTGACATGATCACTTCCTGTTGGACCACAACAGCGCCTCATCCCTGACATGTTCACTTCCTGTTGGACCACAACAGCGCCTCATCCCTGACATGTTCACTTCCTGATGGACCACAACAGCGCCTCATCCCTGACATGATCACTTCCTGTTGGACTACAACAATCCCTCATCCCTGACATGTTCACTTCCTGTTGGACTACAACAATCCCTCATCCCTGACATGACCACTTCCTGTTGGACTACAACAATCCCTCATCCCTGACCTGATCACTTCCTGTTGGACCACAACAGCACCTCATCCCTGACATGATCACTTCCTGTTGGACCACAACAGCGCCTCATCCCTGACATGTTCACTTCCTGTTGGACTACAACAATCCCTCATCCCTGACATGACCACTTCCTGTTGGACTACAACAATCCCTCATCCCTGACATGATCACTTCCTGTTGGACTACAACAATCCCTCATCCCTGACATGATCACTTACTGTTGAACTACAACAGCACCTCATCCCTGACATGATCACTTCCTGTTGGACGACAACAATCCCTCATCCCTGACATGATCACTTACTGTTGAACTACAACAGCACCTCATCCCTGACATGATCACTTCCTGTTGGACTACAACAGCACCTCATCCCTGACATGATCACTTCCTGTTGGACCACAACAGCACCTCATCCCTGACATGACCACTTCCTGTTGGACCACAACAGCGCCTCATCCCTGACATGTTCACTTCCTGTTGGACTACAACAATCCGTCATCCCTGACATGATCACTTCCTGCTGGACCACAACAGCGCCTCATCCCTGACATGACCACTTCCTGTTGGACGACAACAGCGCCTCATCCCTGACCTGATCACTTCCTGTTGGACCACAACAGCACCTCATCCCTAACATGATCACTTCCTGTTGGACCACAACAGCGCCTCATCCCTGACATGTTCACTTCCTGTTGGACTACAACAATCCCTCATCCCTGACATGACCACTTCCTGTTGGACTACAACAATCCCTCATCCCTGACATGATCACTTCCTGTTGGACTACAACAATCCCTCATCCCTGACATGATCACTTACTGTTGAACTACAACAGCACCTCATCCCTGACATGATCACTTCCTGTTGGACTACAACAGCACCTCATCCCTGACATGATCACTTCCTGTTGGACCACAACAGCACCTCATCCCTGACATGATCACTTCCTGTTGGACAACAACAGCACCTCATCCCTGACATGATCACTTCCTGCTGGACCACAACAGCGCCTCATCCCTGACATGATCACTTCCTGTTGGACTACAACAATCCCTCATCCCTGACATGACCACTTCTTGTTGGACCACAACAGCGCCTCATCCCTGACATGATCACTTCCTGTTGGACCACAACAGCACCTCATCCCTGACATGACCACTTCTTGTTGGACTACAACAGCGCCTCCTCTGTTGGTCTAAAGCAGTATGAGTGCAGCTCCACACAGAGCGGTGAGGGCCACTACTCACAGTCCTCTCCAGAGTAGCCAGATGTTATTTTTGGCTCCGGGCCCCAACCCTGGTGGTTCCTGGCCTGGATCTTGACCTCATAGGGCACAAAGGTGGGGGTGTTCTTCACCACAAACGAGTGCCTCTTCACCATGTGTTCCTGCCAGTCCCCCTCCAGGTCCTGGCGTCGGTAGCTCACCTTGTACTCCAGGCCGGGCCCGTTGTGCTCAAGGGGCAACAGGGGCTGAATGACGGGAGAATAACAGATGGAGGCTTTCAAAGAGAGCTTCACAGTTGCGTAAGATCCTGCTTGTATTTCAGCGCTCAGTGTCACAGCCTCCATGCTATTAAAATGACAAGCTAGCCCAGTGAACTGCTCTTGGAACACAAACTGATCAGAGTTTCTACCAAGACAATGTGTCTTTTCTTTGATTTAGTTTCTTGCTAAGACGTTGTAGATGAAATGATGCGTCTCTTCACAGAAGTCGGCCTGTGAGAGTTAGAATGAGAAGCCGTTATCCACAAAAGCAAATCATTAACAGTGGGAGAGCTGGTGAATCCAGGATCCAGGGCTACCTCACTATGGCAGGGCAAGCAGATAATAAGTGAAGCAGAGATTAATCATCCTACCATGAAGCTGAATATATTACGGTGCGTGCTAAAAGAAAATGTTCCTTCTCATAGCGGCCCTCTGCTAATCAAAGCAGCTAAACGAGAAGCTTTCACCGGAAACTCATTCGGACAAATGAAGATCTGAACTGCAGAATGAAATATCAAAAGTGAGCCGTTCCCATTCCTTAAACTTCTATTGATAATTGCCTTTTAAATATTAATAAAACTCCATCTGTGTTCTCTTGCAGAGATTCTTTGACTTCCAAAAACTGCAGCAGGTGTGAATAATTCATATTGTAAAGGTAGCGGTGTTACAGTATTTGCAGTCAGATGATAATAAAAGCCCAAACTCTGTTTCTTACCTCCCAGATGATATCCAATTCATGTGGCAAATGACCTTCGATTTTAATATTTACAGGGTTCTTGTCAGGGGCTGTGGAAAAGAGGGAATATAGATTTTGTTAGCATTGTTAGTGGAAAAAATCTCCGGTGAAATGGACACACAAGAGAACAGAGTTTCAACAAGAGAGGAATCAATTATCCAGCAGGTCGGTGTCTTTGAAAGTTCACCGAGCAGCGTCAGTGGCCTGGAGCATCTTATCAAGAGCTATGACAAACACTGAGAGGAGGATGCCTCGGACCTGCCGGGGGGGTTTTGTATCTCTCTGTGGGCTCGCTGGGAGGACCCCTCCCCACACCATTAACGCCACAAACACGGAAGCGGTAGTCGACGTGGCCGTGAAGTTTGAGGATGGCCGAGCCGTGGTTCCCTGGCACTCTGAGAAGCTCCTTCCAGTTCCCTGGCTCCCACTGGCTCTCCTCGTACTCGATAATGAACTCTGTCGATGGGCAGAAGGACAATCAGAGCAGCCCCCCGTCCACCGTCCTCCCCCAGCCGTGCAGAGACGTCCCTGATCACTGCTGGGCCTCGGAGCACCTCATCATCATTCATGATTAGATGAATCAATAATGCACAAGATGGTATCAGGCATCATCCTCAACATGTCATATTAATAGCATAGGCTGCCCCCCCCCCACTCACCTGAGATGGAGCTGTTGTGATCGGCCCCTGGGATCCATTTCAGCTTCACACTCTTGCTTCTGTGCTCAGAGAGAACCAGGTGCGCAGGTGGATCGGGGACATCTGAAAACCATCACAGCAACATGAGTGAGGAGCGTCGCGACACATCGTCCATCTCTGCAGCCCCACAACAACAACAAGGCCGGGGAGCAAACGCTCAATCACTGTGGAGCGGCTCGCATCGCTGCAGATCTGCAGATGTCAACAGTCTTTCAGGAGGATCTTGCTTGGGCTCTATTGATCCGTTGG
This sequence comes from Aulostomus chinensis, assembly GCF_037954235.1. Taxonomy (NCBI): domain Eukaryota; kingdom Metazoa; phylum Chordata; class Actinopteri; order Syngnathiformes; family Aulostomidae; genus Aulostomus; species Aulostomus chinensis. The sequence continues at coordinate 1,321,230 of NC_141322.1, read as the reverse complement.
CAAATGTGTCAGCGGAGGATTGGAGACAGAAATATTGTTCATATGTTGGCTCACCTAGAACCATGAGCAACGCTGAGGCCGTGTCCTGGTCCACAGGAGTTCTGGCTACACACGTGTACAGCCCCTGGTCCCCGTGGCTCACATTGATGATCTGAAGGACTCCGTCCTCCACAACGTATCTGCTGACAGGAAGATGGAGGCACCATGTTGACCGAGAAGTAAAAGTACTTTTTCCACTGGGATTAAGTCTGTATTGCAGTCAAAAATACCTCGAGTTCTCAGTGTAGTTGAGGGTCATCTCCATGTCATCTTTTTCCCACAGGAGCTCAAAGTTGTTGCTGAAGGACTGGTCGTACTCGGCCAGGCATGAGAGCTGGGCCGTGCTGCCTGTTACGATCTGCAGGTCCACCGGGGCCTCTGTTATCCTGGTGGGATCTTCAGTCAGAAGCCCAGATTAGTTACAAGTCAAGGACTAAGAGCCGCTGCAAACACCTGCACAACTGTTTACCTTTCACATAGAGCATGGTGTCGATAGCAGACGATCCCTCCTGGTTTTTGGCGTAACACGTGTACTGCCCTGTGTCCTCCTTTTCTGTGTTGTAGATCTCCAACGACCCATTGTCATGAGTGGCGAACCTCGGGCTCTGCAGCGATTCAGAGGAGTCGTCTTTGCTCCTGTGAAACATCCAAAAAAATAAAAGTTTCATCGAGTCAAATTAAATACAAAGGTGAAGGATGAAGAGTAACTGAACGGAACATTAGTGTTGAGTGACGGGGTTACTCTGGCATGTTTTACAGAACCAGACCACTTGTGTCGAGGGCCGCCTGCATCCTCCAGTTGAACTCTACTGCCCTCTGCTGGTGAGACAGGGAAAAGTGCACACTTACCAGCTGAAAGTAGACGGGGGAGAGCTGAAGACCTTGCAGTGCATGATCACTCCCTTTCCCTCGACAGCAGAGTAGTCCTCCCCCTGGCCGGTCAGAATCATCGGGGGAAGGTCTGCAAACACCAGTAGGTAGATTATAATGTTGTGAGGAAAACAGCGGGACACACTAACACAGCGAAGGTGAGGCCCCGCTGCTGTTCTGCGGTCTTGAAGAGCTGCAGTTTCAACTTGAACAAGAGGAGCTGGAACACACCGGGTCTTCTGAGGTGGAAATACTGTCATCTTTGCTGTGTGTTAATCAGAAATGCGTGAATGTGAGAGGGAAATGGAGGGACAAAGGGGAAATAAACACACACTTTATCAGTTGAAGCCAAAGCCTTCCATTGAAATGGTCTGTCTCTCCTAATTGCTTGCAAAGGCGGCTGCTGGGACTTAGCATGCAGGGGCCGTCCAGCTTTATTAACTCCTGTGTCACCAAGAACAAACGGCACACATTTGTTCAAACATTCAGTCTCGTCCAGGTTGTTTTTTTTTCTTCTTTCAGTCTGCACTTGTAAAACAGAGCATTTGTCTCAGGGCACCAGAATCCTTAAGGAACTGGGGTGGTGGTGGTGGTGGTGGTGGGGGGGGGAGGGGGGGGTGCTGATGGAGCTCAGTGACAGCCTGCGTTCTCTGAGCTCCTCTTGGCTTCATCAAGCACCAGCAGGCTCCTAACAGTTCCCTGCTGACTGACACCTACTCATCAACGTCTGGATGAAAACATCATAGCACTCACTCATGATCATGATGTTGGCGTTGGCCATGATGGTTCCGTGTCTGTTGGAGGCTTCACATTGGTAGACGGCGCTGTCAGACGCTTGAGCCTTGTGCAGAACGATAGTTTTTTCAATCGTCTTCCTGTCACCTTCTGCAAGAGGTCAAAGGTCAGGTCAATAACACCGGAGTGTAGAGGTGTCAGTCATTCACACTCACACAACTGAAGTAAAGCGATGCAGCAGCTTTACATCCAAATTTCTTGTACTTGTACTAGAAGGTTTCTGTGCACACTGGATAAGCAAATGACAGAATCACAGTAGTCCCAAGAGCTAACTACCTTAGCACAACAAATGGAGGTGGATGGTAAGTGCTAGCATCGCTGAAGTCACCCAATGCTTTTTACTCAAAATGGGTCTTTGCTTGCAACAACAGAACCAGGATTATAGCACACTACCCCACTACCAGCCATTGGGCTAAGCTAACTAGCCTGTACCTGAGCTAGCTGATGCTAACACTTCCCACCCACTACCAGCCATTGCGCTAATCTAACTAGCCTGGACCTGAGCAAGATGATGCTAACACTTCCCACCTACTACCAGCCACTGTGCTAATCTAACTAGCCTGGACCAGAGCTAGATGATGCTAACACTTCCCACCTACTACCAGCCATTGTGCTAAGCTAACCAGCCTGGACCTGAGCTAGCTCATGCTAACACTTCCCACCCACTACCAGCCACTGTGCTAAGCTAACCAGCCTGGACCTGAGCTAGATCATGCTAACACTTCCCACCTACTACCAGCCACTGTGCTAAGCTAACCAGCCTGGACCTGAGCTAGCTCATGCTAACACTTCCCACCCACTACCAGCCACTGTGCTAATCTAACTAGCCTGAACCTGAGCTACATGATGCTAACACTTCCCACCTACTACCAGCCACTGTGCTAAGCTAACCAGCCTGGACCTGAGCTAGCTCATGCTAACACTTCCCACCCACTACCAGCCACTGTGCTAAGCTAACTAGCCTGGGTCTCAGCTCCCTAGAGGAGGGTCTCAATGTGCTTGTTAGTGTCTGGGGATGATGGTTAACAAGCACATTCCCCTAAATAGCAGGCCTGGTCCTTCAAGACGACGAGTCAACTACTTGCAACACCTTGTTCCTTGTTCCTCACTTCCATCAGTTCACCTTAGAACTGATGTGATTTTTCTCTTTGTGTTACATGAAGCGTTTACAGCCAGTAAATGTAACTCAGTCCTTCACAGCACAATAAACAAAACTCTGAGGAATGAATTAAGTGCACTTGCAGCGTTTTACTGTGAGTTGATGTTGTGACCTGATGGTTTCCTGACTTTTTGAGGAGGTGCATCATTAAACTGGTTGTCTAACTGTGCAGCTGACTTGCGTAGAAGAGCAGAGGCACAACTGCTGCTCCTTCATCAACAGAGTTTGGAACAACTCTCTCACATACTTTACGCTGTAAACCCTGTAATTTCCAGGCGGGGTGACGTGGTACAACTCTGAATTCGCTTCTTCACAGTCACCATCTCTGTGCCCCAGGAGAGGGAAACCAGTTTAAAAGCTGGTGCAGCTCAGGGTTTGGCTCAGAGCACAAGTGTCTTTCCAGTCCACCTGAAGACTCTCCCTGTGCTTTATGTTGCGTATCACATGAGCAAAACCTGTGGAGGCTTTTGAGAGGCATGGGTTTAAACCGGGGGTGTTGTGGGACCGACCCTGCAGAGGTACGCCGTTCTTCCTCCAGGTGATTAGCGGGGGAGGAGTCCCGCTGGCCGAACACTTGATGTGCACGTTGGCGCCGATCATACTGAGCTGATTCTCGGGCTCAGACACCCACTCTGGAGGCTCTGAGAAGACACAGGCAGTAAGACGTTACATAAGCAGTTACAAGAAGAGGGCCTGATAGAAGCGAGAGTCACTCTGACGCTCTGCAGCAGCAACAGGTGGAAGAGGCGTTCACCAGGCTCCTCATACTCACACCTGATGTTTAAATATGAAATCCGACTGTCCCACGCGGCTCTTGACTCAGACGTATGAACACAAAACATGGCCAGTAAGAAGTACTGCAGAACTATTATCTCTACTACTGATAATAATTCAGGCGCTCCTCAACAAGAACATTCTCTGGTTTTAGCTTTTGAGAATTTGCAGCACACAAAGGTTCCAATTCACGGGTTGTGACCACGTGACATTTTGCCGCCAAAACAATGAGAGGATGATTGGATGCTGAGGGGTGGTTGTGATTTGACAGAGATGTGAATTCCTGGCAGCTCTGGATGTTGAGTGATGCGTCTGAAGACCTCTGATACACAACGAAACACTCCACCTCATCGCAAACCTGCTGCTGCCATTCACATCTCTGCGTTTACTGGCTGGTTGACACCTGTAGGTGCGGCCGACCTTCCCGCCGAGCGTACCTTCGACTGTCACCACGAAGTAACTGACAGCCTCTCCGACTCTGTTCTTTGCCTTGCACATGTACTTCCCGCTGTCTTCTTGTTCAACACTCGGAACAATCAGCAATTTCCCGTAACTCTCCAGTTGTGCTTTCATGGGAAGCTGGTGACCCATTTTCACCCACTCGACCTGTGGAGTTGGACTAACAAAAACCAGAGAGCTCAATACTGATTTTACATGAAGAAGGTAAACGAGTCCACGAGTGTCTGAACACAAACGTTCACACCGAAGGAAACATCACATCCATGCCAGAGATAAAAATCATTTTTGTTTTGATTCTAAAATGAAACGTGCAAGGGTACATCAGCAGGACTCACAATCCCTCCGGAATACACTCCAGCTTCAGGTCCTCTCCTTTGACCATCCGCTTCTCAGTGACGTCAGCAGAGGGCGTCAGAAGGGAGGGTTTCCTCTGCAGGATGGCGTTCGCTAAAGAGGAGGGAGACGGCAGTCAGTGGCGTGAACACATGAATGCCTGCCTCGTGCAGTGGCACAGCACACGCGTGTGTTACTCTGAAAACTCACCGGTTTCAGCGCTCATGTCACTTTTTTCTGTCATGCAGGAAGATGAGGAAATGAAAAAAGAGCACAATGAACATGACAACAACATGGATGCATCGGGACACACGTCAAGATCGAGAACAAAACCTAAACTGAGCAGATGCACAAAAACAGGACAGGATAACACATGGAGGGCTGGGAGGGCGAAATCGAGGGTGACCAGGTGCTCTGACACACTTGGTGCTGGCTGTCCAGCGGAGACGAAGAAAGCACCTACTGGTCCTAACGATGACGGACATGGCGGTCTTCTGAACGATGGTGCGTATTCTGGAGAAGGCAGCGAAGCAGCAGTAGTCCCTCCGGCTGTCCTTCTCCACCGCATGAGAGAAGTAGAGGTCTCCGTTCAAGCCCATGGACACCCGCTCGTCCTGCTCTATGTGCTGCAGATCTGAGAGGACACCACCATGTTCATGTTCACCAACCAGACACCTGCCAATCACACCTGCCAATCACACCTGCCAATCACATGTGTCAATCACACGTCATAAGAATGTGAGTTGTTAAAAGTTGCTCAGATGTTTGTTTCTACAAGCCAGCACGAGAGGTTATTGATAGTTTTTACATTCAGTTTTTATGAATGCAAACGTCAACTCCTGCGGCGCTCGGCTCGCCCCTCGGTGACAAACACAGGATCCTGGTATCTCGGTGTGTGTGTTGAACTTATGAGGGCTGTGATGTTGGCACTGTTGGTAAAGACTCCTCTCAATTAACCACATACACCTGTTGAGGTAATGAAAAGCATTTTGATACAAACGTGTGAAAAAACAAATGGAAATATTTAAGGGGTTGAAATAGAAAATAAAGTGACTGGAGGCAGTTGAGGCGTATTTCTGCCCCCTGCTGGTTACCCACAGCGCTCCATTAACAAGCTCAACACACACACCCGGGGTCAAGGGTCAGCGCACCTAATTCTGTTAATATTTTTAATCTGTTATTTTTTTTAATCAGAGTTGCTCAGCTGTTAATTCTGATGTACATAAGAATACATAGGTTGTTTTTTCTAGAATTATAGCGTTTTTTTACTTGTTTATCGGTCACCAGGTTTAGAAAATACAAGAGAGTTGGAAGAAACAAGAATCAGTTGCAAGATGATGAAATCATAGTGGACTCCGAGCGACTGAATCAATCTACCAATGAGCAGCAACAGAAGTATAGAAGGAGGTGCACCAATCTTTGCTTACTGATAGTCATCCAGTAGATCTGCAGGGGAGGAATTCCTCTGGGGGGGTCACACTTGAGGGTGAAAGGCTCGCCTTCCTCCACCACCAGAGGGTCAATCGTCTCTTTAGGAAACTTGGGGACATCTAGAAAACACATGAGCTGGAGTGAACGAGAGTGTCCCACAACAGAATAAACAGACTGAAGTTCTCTTCTCCTCCACAAGATGGCAGTGATGTCATTTTTGTGGGAGCTGGGGTCCTGGACACGCCTCCACAGGCCATTCACAAAACTGTGGAGGAAACTAGTTCAGTAACAGGCCTGCAGAAACACCACTTCACCCACAACTCCTGCTACTACGACTGCTGCTACTCCTGCTACTGCTACTACTCCTGCT